>NC_053428.1:93764464-93994257 GCF_007990345.1 Gossypium hirsutum | reverse complement strand
CTATCACACATATAAGATATGCAAATAAAATTTAACTAAATTTTATGACTCGGTTTTGTGGTCCCGAAACCACATTCTGACTAGGGTCGAATTAGTGCTGTCACAACTCTCCCCACTTAAGAAATTTTCGTCCCCGAAAATCTTACCGGTAAATAGGTTGGGTATCGTTCTTTCATCGAGCTCTCAGTTTCCCAAGTAGCTTCCTCGATCCCGTGTTTGAGCCATAACACCTTCACTAACGGAACCCTTTTGTTTCGCAACTCCTTCACTTCACGAGCTAGGATATGCATCGGTTCTTCTTCATAACTCATATCGGCTTGAATTTCAACCTCTGATGGGCTAATATGTGCGATGGATCAGATCGATAGCGTCGAAGCATCGAAACATGAAAGACGTCGTGAATCTTTTCAAGCTCAGGGGGCAAAATTAATCGGTATGCAACTGGTCCAACTCGTTCGATACTTCGTACGGGCCGATGAACCTCGGACTCAATTTGCCCTTACGACCAAATCTAAGCACCTTCTTCCAGGGTGAAACTTTGAGAAATACTTTATCTCCAACCTGATATTCAATGTCTTTCTTTTCAAATCCGCATACGACTTTTGACGATCCGAAGCGGCTTTCAAACTTTCGCGAATTACTCGGACTTTCTGCTCGGCATCCTTAATCAAATCAACCCCAAAGATTTTACTTTCACTAAGTTCAGTCCAAAATAATGGGGTACGGCACTTGCGACCGTATAAAGCCTCGTAAGGTGCCATCTTAATGCTTGATTGAAAGCTATTGTTATAAGCAAATTCAACCAAAGGCAAATATCTTTCCCATGAACCACAGAACTCTAAGACGCAACATCTCAACATATCCTCGAGTATCTGAATTGTTCGTTCAGATTGACCATCGGTTTGGGGGTGAAAGCAGTGCTAAAATGCAGCTTGGTACCCAAAGCTTCTTGCAATTTCTTCCAAAATCGCGATGTAAATCTTGGGTCTCTATCTGACACAATAGAAATAGGTACTCCATGTAATCTCACAATCTGAGAAACGTACAATTCAGCTAGTTTATCCAATGAAAAATCCGTACGCACGGGGATAAAGTGAGCCGACTTAGTCAGTCTATCAACAACAACCCAAATCGCATCCTTCTTACTTGTTGACAATGGTAGTCCGGACACAAAGTCCATTGTGACTCGATCCCATTTCCACTCGGTATCATGATCGGCTGAAGTAATCCTGAAGGCACTTGATGTTCTGCTTTCACTTGTTGACATATTAAGCATCTCGAAACAAAGTCAAAGATGTCTCGTTTCATACCATGCCACCAAAACCGTCGTTTCAAATCGTTGTACATTTTCGTACTCCCCGGGTGAATTGACATTCGGCTACAATGAGCTTCGTTCAGAATCATCGAAATGAGTTCTGAATTTCTTGGAACACACAACCGACTTCTGAACCTCAAATAATTGTCATCATCAATTTGAAATTCGGATTCCATATTCGGAACACACTTAGCCCGTTTTGCAACCAATTCATCATCAACTTTCTGGGCTTCACGAATTTGATGAATCAACAATGGTTTGGCTTTTAATTCAGCTACTAACACATTGTCGGGTAGAACAGACAAGTGCACATTCATCGCTCGTAAAACAAACAGCGATTTCCGGCTTAAGGCGTCCGCAACCACATTAGCCTTTCCCGAGTGGTAATCAATGACAAGTTCGTAATCTTTCAACAACTCAAGCCAACGTCTTTGTCGCAGATTTAAGTCTCTTTGAGTCATCAAATATTTGAGACTTTTGTGATCCGAAAATACATGGCACTTTTCGCCAAACAAATAATGTCGCCATATTTTCAAAGCAAATACGATGGCGGCTAGCTCGAGATCATGGGTGGGATAATTTCTCTCGTGTGGCTTCAATTGTCTCGACGCATAGGCCACAACTCGACCTTCTTGCATCAATACGCAACCCAACCCGAGTAGGGATGCGTCACTATAAATGACAAACTCTTTGCCTGATTCGGGTTGCACTAAAATTGGAGCTTCAGTCAAATGAGTTTTCAGTTGATCGAAGCCTTTCTGACATTTCTCCGTCCATTCGAACTTAGCATCCTTTTGAAGTAGCTTCGTCATTGGTGTGGCTATCATCGAGAAACCTTTGACAAATCATCGGTAATAACCGGCGAGTCCCAAAAAGCTCCGAACCTCAGTAATATTTCTCGGAGGTTTCCAGTTAAGTATGGCTGAGATTTTGTTCGGGTCAACTCGAATACCCGATACGGATACCACATGACCCAAGAAGCTAACCTCTCTTAACCAGAACTCACACTTACTGAACTTAGCATATAACTGCTTATCCTGCAAAATTTGCAACACTAATCTCAGGTGTTCAGCATGTTCAGTCTCATCTCTTGAATAGACCAAGATGTCATCAATGAACACAACTACGAACCGATCCAAATATGGTCTGAAGATCCGATTCATCAAATCCATAAATACCGCAGGGGCATTAGTGAGCCCAAACGGCATCACTAAGAACTCGTAGTGACCGTACCTCGTTCTGAAAGCAGTTTTGGGTATGTCCGAATCTCGAATTCGCAACTGATAATAGCCCGATCTCAAATCTATTTTTGAGAACACTGAGGCTCCCTTCAGTTGGTCGAACAAATCATCGATGCGCGGCAACGGATATTTGTTCTTTAATGTCACTTTATTCAGTTGACGATAGTCAATGCACAACCTCATGGTTCCGTCCTTCTTTTTCACGAACAATACTGGTGCACCCCAAGTGAGAAACTTAGTCGAGCGAAACCTCTATCCGTCAATTCTTGCAACTGAGCTTTCAACTCTTTTAACTCGGTTAGTGCCATACGATACGGAGCTATCGAAATTGGCGTAGTTCCAGGTACAAGCTCAATACCAAACTCTATCTCCCGAACAGGTGGCAAACCCGGTAACTCTTCAGGAAAAACATCCGGGTATTCACAAACCACCGGCACAGATTCGGGTTTCTTTTCTAACTCTTTGTCATCAAGTACATACGCAAGGTATGCTTCGCACCCTTTTCTCACATATTTCTGGGCCAACATTGCTGATATTACAGCTGGCAACCCCTTCAAATCCGTAGACTCAACTCGGATTACCTCGTTATTTGCGCACCTCAAATCAATAGTCTTGCTTTTGCAATTTACAACCGCATCATGCGCGGTCAGCCAATCCAAACCAAGAATAACATCAAATTCATCAAACGGCAAAAGCATCAAGTCCGCCGGAAAACAAGAACCTCGAATTACTAGGGGACATCTCTTACACACTTTGTCGACAAGCACGTAACGACCCAAGGGATTTGACACCCGAATTACGAACTCAGTAGACTCAACAGGTAGAGTCTTACTGGATGCTAAGGTTTCACATACATATGAATGAGTAGAGCCAGGGTCAATCAATGCAATCACATTAGTATCAAAGAGAGTGAAGGTACCAGTGATGACGTCAGGGGAGGATGCCTCCTCTCGTGCGCGGATGGCATAAGCTCTAGCAGGAGTACAGTTCTCGGCTCAAACAGCCGTATCAGAGGTCCCTCTCTGACTACCACCCCTACCTCCTAAAATTCTCGGTGGTCTACCTCTAGTTGTCACTCCACTAGGTCTTGCACCTCGAATCTTATTCTTCTCATCAAGCTCCGTGCAATCTCTAATGAAGTGGTCCTTCGAACCGCATCCGTAACAGGCCTTGTTAGTAGACTTACCCCAACATTCACCTAGGTGTCGTCTTCCGCATTGGGGACATTCAGGTTTCTCTAGACGATTATTGCCCACACTAGCTACCGAAGTAGCTCGGGAGTCCGTCGATGGTCTTGCTCTGATGGAAATTCCCGCAGTCGTCCTCGACTTATTAGTGTCCTCCCTGAACTTCTTTACGGCTGAGAACGGGGCTTTACCCGTCGATCTTTTACGGTAGTCTCTAGCTTCAAACTCAGCCTTCTTCTTCTCCTTTCCAAGTTCTTCCGCCTTGCAGGCTCGTTCGACTAGTGTTACGAATTCTTTTATTTCCAAAATACCCATTAGTAGCTTTAAATCCTCATTCAATCCTTCTTCGAATCTTTTGCACATAGCAACCTCATCAGCTACACACTCCCAGGCATACCTACTGAGTCTTACGAATTCATGTTCGTATTCAGATACTGTCATACGGCCTTGCTTGAGTTCCAAGAATTCCTTACGCTTTTGATCAATGAACCGTTGACTAATATATTTCTTTCGAAATTCCGTCTGAAAGAAGTCCCAAGTTACTCGTTCGTTTGGGACTATGGAAATCAGGGTCCTCCACCAATAGTAGGCTGAGTCCCGCAACAAGGATATAGCACACTTTAGACATTCATCGGGTGCATGACAGTTCATCAAACACCCGAATGGTGTTATCAAGCCAGAACTCGGCCCTTTCAGCATCATCAGTAACTATGGCCCTGAACTCCTCAGCCCCGCGCTTCCTAATCAAGTCTACAGGTGGCTTACTCAGCCTCACAGGATCAGTAACTGATGGCATTACTGGCTCCGGGGGTGGATTATTCAAATTCGGGAATTGTGGGACAGCCGGATTGGTTCGGGCATACTGCGCGACCCACTCATTCATCATGGTAAAGAAGGCTTGTTTAGCCCCCTCACCTTGATTATTCGCAGATGACTGAGGTTCAATAGGCGGTGTCCCTTGTGCAGGAGCAGCCGCTACACTTTCAACGTCATCCGCTAAGATTCTTTCTACACCGGGATCCATTTACTAATCAAAACATAAATTTTAACCGTCAGAAGTCATCACACAGTTAAACATTAACATTCGGCATGTATAGCTAGACTCACACGTGCTATGGTAGTCTAGAACCGACTAAACCATAGCTCTGATACCAATCAAATGTAACACCCCGAACCCGAGACCGTCGCCGGAGTCGAACACGAGGTGTTAACAGACTTCAAACCACTTATTAAAATTTTTCCAGACAAGCTATCAATCTGCGTACTAGTCGCTTTAAAAATAATATCTTGAGCTCTGGAACTCGAAATCCAGTTCCGTGAATTTTCCCTGAAACTAGACTCATATTCCCATCTACATATTTTTTTCTAGAATTTTTGGTCAGGCCAATTAGTACAGTTTATTAGTAAAAGTCTCCCATGTTACAGGGATCGACTACACTGACCTTTGCGCATTACGACCTGGATATCTCCCTGCACAGAGCTTCAATACTGATGCCGTTTATTTCTATAGAAACTAGACTCAGAGAGGAATCTATACATATATGGTATGACTCCTAATTATCTCTGGTTAATTTATAATGAATTTCCAAATTCGGAGCAGGGAATCCAGAAACCGTTCTGGCCCTGTCCCACGAGAACCTGATTATCTCTTAACATACTGTCCATATGATCTTTTCGTTACTTCTATATGAAAATAGACTCATCGAAATTCGATTACATAATTTATTCATCAATTAATTCCACTCCTACTATTTTTAGTGATTTTTCAATCTCACATCACTGCTGCTGCCAGCATCTGTTACAAAAGCAACTATGCCCATATCGTGATTTCTCCTTGATCTAACTAGTAATTCATCATACATATCACAAATTATGATCATGACTAGCCATGCCAAAGGCTAATCATTGTCAAACATCCCCCTACTACACTATTGCCATATCATGAATTTTAACACCAAAATAATCAACCATGACATATGGCATAAAAAAGGTCGAATTATCAAGATTTACGACCTAACGTTATGAAACCAAACCCAACCGAACATTTATGCCATTGTCGCATGGCTAAAAGTTTACATACCAAAGTTCAAACACAACATAATAGCCTATACATGCCGAAATGTTCTCCTAAGCCAACTAAGAAGAAAGTACCAAAACTTGCTATCCGATGTGATGACTTCGATGACGGCCCGACCACGCAAAAAGAGACGAGTCCAAGAAACCTAGTATGGGTGACAAGGAAACACCGAGTGAGTTTATAACTCAGTAAGTCATAAGCAATACACTACCATCCATTAATAACATTATCACAAGAGGAAACAAAATGGAACGAGGCTAGTTACTCCATCCATACCGAACCATACCATAGTTCCTCCGACCTATCGGTTCAATCTCATACCAAATCATGCATTCACATTCCATATACTCATCAATAGGATATTCGAGGCATTTTCATAAATCATTTTATTTTCGTTACAATCATACAACTAAACGGCCTTTCACCCATTCCACGATAAATCTTATGTACGTGACTTCAAGTATATTCGTCACATGGGTTCAAACTTACCAAGCTCAACTCCAACTATAGACATAGCACCTATTAGCCATGAGCTCAAGATACTTACCCGATCTGCTATCCGTGATCGACTCAATAGTGTCGCACACTTAGTGTCCATAATGATTCAAGAATATTTATTAAGTCCGCACACTCAGTGCTATATAATCAACTCGCACACTTAGTGCTACATAATCATACTCGCACACTTAGTGCTACATAGTCAACTCGCACACTTAGTGCTACATAGTCAAACTCGCACACTTAGTGCTACATAGTCAATTCGCACACTTAGTGCTGCACAATTTAAACCCGCACTCTTAGTGCCAATCTCATGGTCATACTTGTTTATACCCGCACATTTAGTGCCGAGATCAACAACTCAATACATCTCACCTCTTTTCTTTTCATTCAACACTTTCATCATCACATACGTACATGCATATATATATTTATTCATTCCATTCAGCATCATTACATAGACGTTATGACCATTTGAATTAATACCAACGATATGCTTAATGACTTACTTTATGTTGGGTAAAATAATTCCGAGTCGGCTACTCGATGACCTTCGATTTCCCCTTGTTGGACGCCTCTCCTTTAGGTTCTTGAGCTTAAATAATACAAATAAGAGTATTCAATATTTAACCCAATAACATGAATTTATTTATCACATTCGGCAATCACATATCATTAAATTTTCAAACCAAAATGTCATTATATGACCACATATACACATATCCATATACTTAAGCTCAATAATTATAATGTAATATCATGTACCCACTTTAAGTATATTGCCGAATATACTTAATCATACATACACCTAACCAAAACAATTTCCTAAAATCTTTATATCATTTATACACTAAGCCGAATACTCTCACCAAGTTCACCTATATTCTTCAACAATTCCTTCATTGATCAAACACATATTCGGCTAAAGAAATGGCAATTTTAGCAACCTTCGATTTAGTACTTAACTTTTACCACATATCAAATAACTCATTTCCTTACTCATGTGACCACGTATATTCGGTCATGCATACACACATAAAATCAATTTGGAGACTCTATCAATCCAACATACATTCGGCACCTTCATCCACCATTCTACCAAGCATGTAATATTCAAACACAACCAAACTCACATTCGGCCCTAGCTCATAACAAGGTAGCCGATTCTTTTTATAGTTCAAACACTCCTCTATCATCATTCACCTAACTTTAACATGAAACAACAAAACTCACCATTTCTCATCCAAATAACATGAACAACAACCATTTCTTGAACACTTTCTCATGACCGATTGCTCATATTACCAACAAGATTCAAGATTTGAACATGGGCTATTTAGAACTCAAGTCAATTACTAAAACATGCATGCATCTCAAGGACAACATCAAACATACCTTAGTTTAGCAAACCACCATAGCCGATTTTCTCAAGCTTTTCCCCTTCCTTTCTTTCCTCTATTCGGCCAAAGATGTTCAAGAATGAACACTTTTTTTTGTTTTCCTTCTTCAATTCACGGCAACAAGGGGGTATGGATGAGACCATATTATTTTTTTTTCATCACCCTTCCTTTCATTATTTAATCACCATGCTCATTATTTTATTTTTCTTAACATACATCACTAGCATAACATGTTGGAGACATGTTTCCACCCATAGCATGGCCGGCCACTATGCTTTAGTTTGGCTAATTTGACATGCAAGGACAACACTTTCCCACTTTAATACTATTTGGTCCTTACTTATTTACCTATCATAATTTTCCAAGTCTTTCAACTAGATCCTTTCAAGCAAAATTCACATTCCTAATATAAAATTAAAACATCAAATTTTTGTACAAGTACTATCACACATATAAGATATGCAAATAAAATTTTAACTAAATTTTATGACTCGGTTTTGTGGTCCCGAAACCACATTCCGACTAGGGTCGAATTAGGGCTGTCACAAAAAAGGTTTTAAGGGTACATTTATACCATGATAGATGTCCAAGGAACATGTTAGTATGTATGGAAGTTTGAGGGTGGCCAAAGGCTTGGAATATAGCCTACAAAAAGGTCAGTACGGTTAGGCACACGGGCATGTGTCTAGGCCATGTGTGACACACGGTCAGTCTCCACGGGCATGTTGTACGGCCGTGTGTCCCCTGAACCTAAAATTTTAGGTCAGTATGCATGGTAGTAAACACACGGGTAGAGACACGACCATGTGTCTCAACCAAGTGGAAGACACAGCCTAGCCCACGAGCGTGTGCCTTGGCTGTGTGCCCCTAAATGAATGATGATGTCATAAACAAAATGTCCAGGTTTTTGCACACGGCCTGTGGCAAGGGCGTGTCGTGGCTGCGTGGGGGACACGGGCGTGTGCTCAGTCGTTAAAAACCCCTGTAGGTTCGAAATGGAAAATAATTCCACACGGGTAAGGTACACGGGCGTGTCCTAAGCACATGGGTGTGTGAGGCCTAAACCTAGAAGTTTTTCTAAAAATTTTCTTAAGTTCTCGGTTTAGTCCCGGACCGCTTTTAACGCATGTTTTGAACCTCATAGGTCCATAATAGGGACAATATGATTTTTTTATTAGTTTTAAATTGAAATGAAATTTTATAACCCATTTTTCCTGGATTGTCCATGTTTGTGTATGATAATGCCTCGTGCCTTATCCTGGTCTCGAGTACGGGTAAAGGGTGTTATAGTTAGGGGCAAAATGGTAATTTTGCCTAGGATGAAAATTAAGTCCTAATAAATATGAAATATGTGAAATTGATGATGAAAGCTATTTATATAGATCTAGACAACACAAATTCGAGGTTAGACCGAGAAAAAAGAAGTTTTGGATTAGTAGATTTTATACGCAAACAAGTGTCGAGGTAACTCGTGTAACTTAGTCGAGCATGTAAATATGTTTAATTGACTGTTGTGTTGTATGGAATGTAACTTATATTGATGTACATTACTTGAATGCTATAATGAGAAATTTAATACATCCTTGATATGGTGAAAAAAGGTTAAGTCCCGATTGAATATTGAATTTCGATGAATATATGTGCTTTCCCGAAATGAATAAGGTCTTGCATTTGTTGCGAACGGGATTTAGCTCAGACGAGTAATCCTATTGACCTTGTTATAGAAAGGATTTAGCCCGAACGGGTAATCCTGATATAATACCTCTTGAGTATATGTTACAATTAGGGTTTAGCCTGGACTAGTAATCCTAATTAAGCTCTTTTGAGCTTACGTTATATAAAGATTTAGCCTGGACTGGTAAGCCTGTTATACGATATGTGGCTCGAGAGTGTGCTCCTTATTAAGTGCCCTAATGGGTACTCTCGAATAAGAATTGACGGATTATTGAATCGTATACCCCGAGTGTACTACTTGAGTATGCATCGGAATTTCAATGATTCAACGAACATAAAACTCTTGACATGGCATGAGAATTATAAGATGACTTGATAATGTCTTGAAAGAGTATTGCATGATGAGCTCATCTATCCTTACTTGATGTATATGTAAACTTTGTGACTAACATATTTGATTGGATGCACTCGTTTAGGCAAATTTTCCAAATGGATGGAAAACATGTTATTGTATGCTTAGATTTAATAAACGAGATTGGTAAGTTTAGTTTCCGTTATACGAACTTACTAAGCATGTAATGCTTACTTTGTTTTATTTTTCCCCTGTTTTATAGTGCTCAGAAGCTCGTGAAGGTTGGAGATCATTGGAGCATCATCACACTGTCATCTAGCTTATTTTGGGTATACTTAGTAAAATCATTTTGGTATAATGGCATCTATAGGACAACTTGGCCATTTGTGGCATGCTAATGATGCTTGTAATCTAGCCATTGAATGGCTAGTAATGGTTATTTTAGTGTGATTAAGTAGGTTATTATGATATAATCATATGTGATATGTTAAGTACATATGATCAAATGATGTTAATGCCTAAGTTAATCCAAGGTAAGTTTATAAACACATATGCATGTAATGGTATGCCATGATAAATCATGGAATTGGTTAATTTGAATGCTTGGAATGGTTGGTATTAGATGTGTGTTTCAAGTGCAGGTCTTTGGTGAAGCTAGAAATGGCTTCATTTTGTCCACATGGACAGACACACAGGTGTGTGTCTAGACCATGTGTGACACACGACCTTGTAACATGGGTGTGTGGTTAGGCCATGCGTCCCCTGCATCTTAATTTTGAGAAACAAAATGCTCAGAATTAAGCACACGGGCAGAGACACGGGCGTGTGTCTTAGTCGTGTGTGCTACATGGCCTAGAATATGGGCGTGTGTCTTGGCTGTGTGAAACCTGCACCTAATTTCAAAATGAATTAATTGACCAGACGGTTGTGTACACAAGTCAGAGAGTTACATGGGGTCGAACACGGCCTCTAGCATGGGCGTGTCCTAAGGTCACACGGGCGTGTCCCTTGGACCATACGGGCGTGTGAGCCCTGCAGCTTGAAAATTTTTTGAAATGTCTCGAAAAATTCTTAGAGCTCCCGATTAAGTCCCAACTCGATTCTAATGCTCATATTGGGCCCCGAAGGTCCTACTAAGGGACGTTTTGAATGATCTTGGTTAATGAATGGTAATTTATGGGAATTATTTGTAAAATGTTCTGAAAGTTTTGGTAATGCTCCGAAACCCTATTTTGACGATAGATACAGGTTAGGGGTGTTACAGCAGTAGCAACGGTAGCAGAGGCAACAAGAAAAATGCCATTGCTGCCTCTGATTTAAGTTGTAGCTAGAGTTCATCATATTTTCTTTGAGCCTCTGCTTCTCTCGATGTTTCCTCCACTCTAAGTTGAGCAATTTTCTCAACTGTGCTCTCTTGCATCTGAGCCATCTGGTCTCTTAACCTATGAACTTCAGCTTGAGCCTGATTCATTGAAGGCATGTATTGCTGCGATCTGGATCCAAAATATTGGATTGGGTTAACAAAAGATCCTTGAAATCGAACCCAACCACACCTTTCAGGGCTCAAAACTTTAGTAATAATTTGGTTATCAATGTCGTCCAGATTAACAGAACTATCACTTCAAGCCATCGCTTCATACTCCGCCCTTTTATCCTTTGGTTTCTCCTAATAAATCAATCAAGGACTTAGAAACGAAATATATAATCAAACAAATGCAACATAACTTGGCATTATTTGCATTACAAAAGACGAATTAAACCATTATAATTAATCATGATAAATATTTAAAATAATTCAAATTTTATTAAGTAAATATACCATAATTTTTGCAACTTCAGTAGACATAGGAGATCCATCTTTCTTTCTGTGTGTAATGTAAAAAAGCTGAAGACGTCCAACTTTTTGACTAGACGACAATTCCTACAATATAGTAGGAAAAATATTATTTAGTAGAAAGTAATTAATATTTGAATTAATTAATAAATTCAAAATACCTCATCATCAGCTACATAAGCAAAACTTTTTGACCCCGCTGTGTGCATGAATTTTTGTTTTTGCCTACTTGTAGTTCCAACTCGCTCATAGTCTACATTATGAAATTATTATTACGTATATAGTAAATACTATAAACCAAAATAATTATGAGTTTGGAAGTACGTAATACCTCTCTTTTCTTTGAATTCCAAACTCTAACTACATTTCCCATTGATACCTCAGCATTCCCGACAGGACATTTCACAATTTCTCTTCGAGGCTTATATTTTTCTTAAAATATTTCTTCTTTAAATTACTTCAATGGTCTCTCCATTTCTTTGCTAATGCTTTCTTCACATAATTATCTGAGATCTCTAAAGAAAATCTCTCCTGTAAATAACACGAGCTTAGAAAGTAAATATAAATGAAAACTAAACCAAAGTATTATAAATTACATTCACATTATTACCTTAATATTATCGAGAGCTTGGTTTTGTTACTATTAGGCATATGATGCCATGACTTGTAGGTGATTGGCAACAAATTGGCATTTCATGCTATAATGCCCAAGTATCTTGCTAAAAGTCAAGCTTCTGATCCAATAGGCTAACCACGACTATTTCTAGATACTTTGACACACTCCACAGAATTTAGATCGTATAAATCCTTTAATAGCGTACGTCCTCGAGTTTTACGCCTCTCACCATTTTCAGCTAAAAAGTGGTATACGATAATATGAGAATTTGAAGAAAAAATCAATAATAAAAGTCAACATGCATGTAAACTAAAGAAACATTACTTTGAATTTCTAAAGGTTCGTCAACTGTGTTCGGAACGTTCAAAGATCCAATAGCAATCTGTTGATCACTATTTGTTTCTTCTAAATTTGAAGGATTTTGAATAATACTTAGATCTCACAATCTTTTTCTAGGCATATTATCTGCAATACACATAAAATAGTTGAAATGTTAGTATTTAATTACAACAAGAATAGTACATATAAAATAGTTGAAATATTTAACAAGATCAAGATTTAAATTATAATATAACATATAATTTAAAAAATGTGAAATCTTACTACCTTATATTCATAAATATCTTCATCCACATGTTAGTGAACCCATTGAAATTGTGTACTAGTACTAAGTATAGTTTCATTTAAGTTTTTTTTCTGGAAAAGACAAAGTTTCTGATCTTTCGTCAATGTCATCTCTCCTTCTATTTCCCATGGAAAACAAATCTTTAGGTGTGTTACGGAATACAACGTACCAACCCTCATCAGTTGGATCTTTTGAATAAAAAACTTGTTTGACTTGAGAAGAAAATACATACGGTTCATCTATCAATTGTTGTCCAGTGTGAATTAATCGAGAGAAGTTCACCATTGTAAAACCAAATTGATCTTTTTTCATTCCGCGAGCAGTATTAACATCAGCCCAATCGCATCAAAATAAGACAACCTTTCGTTTTCCATAGTAATCCAACTAAATAATGCCCATAAGAAGTCCATAATACTTCACATTTCCCTCAACAGGATTACTGTCCCTAGCACTAGCATAACTTGTAATTGATGTAATAGCCCAAAATTGGGTCTAGTTGGAACAGAGGTTTCGGGACCACAAAATCTGAGATAGAAATAATTATTTTATGATTATTTTGAGGTCTATGATATGATTTCATGATTGTGTGAAAATTTCGTGAAGAAATTCTATGCATAAAGTGCTCAATTTGAAGTCAGGGACTAAATTGAATAAGTTGCAAAACTTGCATTCTAGAAGTTTCTAGTATGAAATTGCTTTGAAATATTAATTAGGAGGTCTTAAATATAAATTTGACCAATTTCTAAGTGATAGACAAAAATTGGACATGGATGGAATTTTTGAAAGTTTAGTAAGGAAGGGCATTTTGGTCATTTGGTAATTAAAAGAAATAAAAAGGGAAAATAAAGCCAAAATTGACTCATCTTTTTCATGGAGGCCGAAATTAGCATGGGGGAAGCCATGGCTAGGGTTTTCAAGCTTTCCAAGCTCAATAGTAAGTCCGTTCTAAGCCCATTTTTCAAGTTCTTTACGTTTTTGGAATCCCGGTAATTTGTTTAAGCTTATTCTAGCAATAATTTAAGCTAGGGTTCATATTTGGAAAAATACCCATAGGTGAAATGTGTTTATTTTGCTGTTTTATGATATAATATGAGGCTTTAAATTATGTTAGACAACTTGTGCTACTCGGTTTTGAGTGAAAACGAGTAAAAGGGCTTAATCGGTAAAAATACCTAATAGTCATAAGTATATGTTAGAGTGAGAATTTGATGTTTCCATAGAAGGGAAAAGTGATCAGCATGTCATAAAACATAAGAATAAGGGATGAAGTTTAATTCCCGAGCCTAGGGGCAAAATTGTAATTTTTCCAAAGTTTGAGTTAAGGACTGTTTTGGATAGTACATTAATTAAATAAGTAAAATATGATGTTTTAGATCCCGGAAAATGAGATTTGAACCTAGAATGAGAGAAAAATCGAAAGTTGGGAAAGTTGGTAAAATGGCCGTTTTAGTAACGAGGTAAGTTCATATGTATAATAAGCATTAATTTATGCATGTTTCAATATAAAATTGATATATTTATTATAATTTTCGAGGTGTTGAAAGTATGTAAGTTGGTATGATAATAATACAGCAATAATGCTGTAATTTATATTTGAAAGTTAAATTTAGTGAATTAATTGAATTATGTTAAATTAAATGATTATGGTGCCAAGTTTATGAATTGATTTAAAAATATGTCTATGGTACATGAAGTGCATTGAATTATCATACATAAATGTGATTTCTATGATTATGGATATTATGGTAAATTATAAGTTCATAAGATTTTTAATAAGGCAATGTGTAATTTAATGTTATTGCCTTGATATTAAATGAGATGTAAGTTTATATGTAAGTAATACATCAATATTACTTGTATTATGATATTTTATAATAATATTGGAAATATGTTTGTGGATAATTACTTGATTGGTGAAATTGTTGGAAAAAAGAGAGAAATCCCGGTTGAACCTTCGGAAAGATTGGATGATACAGATAGTATGTAGCTAGGTCACATGTATGGTGCTGAGTGCACATCATGTGTACAAGAGAGCTACAAGACATTATGATGTAGCTAGGTCGCATGGGTGATACTATGTGTACACCATGTAGACAAGAGAGCTACGGGATATATGTAGCTAGGTCGCATGCGTGGTTCCAGGTGAAGGACACCATGTAGACAAGAGAGCTACGAGATAAATTGGCTAGGTCACATGGGTGGTACTGAGTGTTCACCATGTGTATAAGAGAGCCGAACTATATGATGGGTGGAGCTATGTGCTGAAACCACCAAGTATCGAGGATTGATCCAAAGTGCTCAACGGGAGACTCTCTATGTATTGCTTTGTGAGTTTTGTGATGAATAAGTGCAGGAACTTGGTTATGTGAATGATGTGTTCATTAAGTGACCAGGATGTGGTAAGGTTATAAACAAGTAAGTTATACATGAGGATGATTTTATGGTGACCTTGTGATCATGGGCCTATACTTGTGATGTATGAAATGTGGTGAAAATGATTTGTGATATGTATGTTAAAATGAGGTTAATACAAAGAAAGTGTGAAAGAGTGAATTAGCAATAAAACTATTTTGGACAGTAGCAGTTATGTGATTTTTAAAAATCACCAAAAATAGTAGAAATTGAATCAGAGATTGAATGAGATATCAAATTAAATCTTAATGAGTCTATTTTTATATAAAAGAAACATAGCAAGAAAAGGAGTTCTATATTTTGAGATATTTATGTTTTTGTGAGACTGGTTCAGAATGATTACGTGATCCCCTGTTCTGACTTTGGAAAATCAAAAAAATTTGGATAAAAATAATTAGAGGCTTAAACTTATATTTTTATAATCCATAATGAGTATATTTTCAAGATAAATCAACAAGAGCATTATCCGAGTTCTGTACTGTGAGATAATTAATTTTTAGTGAAGAGAGGTCAGAACTGTCAGAATGTGAAATAGGGAAAATTTTAATGAATTAACTGTACTAACTGGCTAAACAAAAAATTATGAACATTTTATGGTGGAAATATATGTGAGTCTAGTTTCAGGAGAAATTTACGGATCTTAATTTGGAGCTTTGTAGCTCGAATTATAAATAAGTAAGTGACTATGACTCGTGTGGACAGTTTGATGTGAGCATTTATTAGTAAATTGTGAAATCGTACTTACAAGAATGCTATATACATTAAGGATGTGGAATGGAGAGGAGGAGGAGGAAAATAAATATATGTGGAATACATGGGAACTATGGTATATGAAATATTGATATAATGGAATAAATGATATGTGTTTATAAGAAAACAGAAAGAGAATGATATGTATCATGACATGTATATATATATGACTAGTCTCAATGTAATGCTTGTTGGGTATGGAGTTGAATTGAAATGTTTCAGGAAAACATGTTATTTTGTGCATCTGAACTGTGGTATTTTATAAAGAAATGATCTAGTTTTAAATATGAATGCTTGATGATTAAGCTGAAGATATTTGGTAAGATGATAATCTTGGTATAAATGTATAAGTGGTACTATAATAAACAAGGTAAAATGAGTATGAGATACACATGTATTATGACATACAAATGCTATGTTTGTGGTTTAATTGAGAATATTTAATCATTAAATGAATACCATGTTATATGCTTTTGATTTTGTATAAGTGTGTAAGAGATTAAGGTTGACCAAAGCTTGGAAAATAGCCTAGGTATATTCCACACAGGCAGAGACACGACCATGTGTCTCAGCCGTGTATGGAACACGACTTTGGGACACGGGCGTGTGGAGCCTTAAAGCATGAAATTTCCAAGATTTTTGTAAGTTCTCGGTTTAGTCCCGAACCCTTTCTAAAGTATGTTTTGGGCTTTGTAGACTCAAATAAGGGACTATGTGTAAGTGAATGAACGTTTTGAAAAATATAATGAAATTTTATGGCCCGTATTTTAGTTTAATGTTTGTATGTTTGTTTGGTAACGCCTCGTACCTTATCCCAGCCTCGGGTACGAGTAAGGGGTGTTACAATTGAAGAATTAACAACTATTCCACAAATTTGAGTCCTCCTCAATCTTTCGCGAGATTTTGTATGAAACCTGAATCCATTAATGAGAAAGGCATTATATCTTTTTACTATTCTATTCAAACCTTGGGAAAGCCATTTAACTTCTTCATTGATGTCATTTCCACTCCAAACCTATTGAAAGTAAATTGATTAATTATAATGTTATACGAAAACATTATTATTTGTCATTGAAAGCTTCAGTTGCATACCGTCTGCCCTAACTATTCATGAAAAGATTCTGTAAATAACTTATGAATCTCTTGATGTTGCAATCTTCAAGAGTGTGAACAAGATCTCAAGACTTGTTTAAACTAACTATGTTAAAAGGTGGATTACTTGGTTAGAAAATAAACAAATGAAAAAGGTGAATATTTATCAAAATTTAAAACTTGTGTAATGGTTCAATTGGATCGTGGTGAAAACAACATATCAATGTGGTTGTATCCAGGATCTATCATTTAAGTGTGCAATTTCAACTTTACCGATTGGTTGTCCATAACTTTGAAATAGATAAGTTTCAGCTAAGTTACGATTAGTGAGCCCAACATTTGTACTTGGTCTATTCAGTCTTGTTTCAACATCTTCTAAATATCTAGAGTAGAAAGTCATACACTCCTCTACTAAGTAACCTTCAACAATTGATCCTTCTGGATAACGCTTATTATGATAATAAGACTTCAATTTGCATAGGAGCCTAAACACAATATACAACATTATCAAAAGTTGTAATTAAAGGTATATTCATGAATGAATGAAAGCCTTGCAAAGAAATTAGCACCTCTCTATAGGATACATCCATCGATAGAAAATCGATCCACCAAGTTTTACTTCATAAGAGAGATGGATTAGCAAGTACATCATAATAGTGAAGAACGAAGGTGGAAAGATCTTCTTCAAGTTTCAGAAAGTTAAGGTGGCTCGATCTTGTATTTTCTCAAGTTCTTAAATAATCAAAACTTTGCCACAAATAGCTTTCACTATATTGGATAGTTCAATTATACAAGACGTCGCCATTTTTAACATACAACAGCGTAAAGCAACTGGCAGTAAATCTTGCACCAAGATGTGATAATCACGTGATTTTAGGGAATATAGTCTTTGATCTTTAAGACTCACATATTAAGATATATTTGATGCATCGCATCTGGGACCTTTATATCCTTCAACACTATGTAGAACACTTTTTTTTCTTTCTTCGACATTGTAAAAATAGAAGGCAAAAATTTAGATTTTGCATTCGAAAGTAATTGGGGATAAAGATCACATTGAATTCCCATGTCAACTAGATCTAGTCGACTCTTAAGATTGTCTTTCTATTTTCTATCGACATTAAGAATTGTCTTGATGATGTTCTTGCAAACATTATTTTCAATATGCGTGACATCAAGATTGTGTCACAAAATGTAATGCTCCCAATAAGGCAACTAAAAAAATACTTATTTTTTTTCCACAAGTCTGCCTCATTAGGATCATCCTCTTCATCAGATTCATCATCACTGTAACAGCTCGTTTTTAGTCAAATCAGAATAGTGGTTTCGAGACCACAAATTTGAGGTTGAAATATTTATTTTATTATTATTTTAATGTATATAGCATGATAGTATGATTGTGTAAAAATTTCGTTAAGAAATTTTATCACTTGAATGCTTAATTTGATAAAAAGGACTAAATCGCGTAAAGTGTAAAAGTTGGGTTTTAATAGCTAAAGTGGAGGTCCTTTTGTGGTAATTAGCCCATTTATAAAGTTAATGGACATTCTTGGACATGTATTAAGTGATTTTCATGTTTTGTAACCAAGGTTAAAAGTGTACATTAATAAAATAAATTAAGTAAAATAAAAATAACATGGATATCATGTTTCTCCATCTTCCTCCACCAAACATTAACTAAAGAAACTCCATGTTTGAAGCTTGAAATTTCAGCTAGGGTTCATCCTTGCATGTAAGTTCATTTTGTCCCGTTTTTAATGATTTCTATGTTTTTGAGATCATTGCATCTTAATCTAGCTAGCCTAGGGACTAATTTGCAAAAAAATTAAGGGTTTAGGGTTTTTCCATTGTTGAATATAGGTTTATTTTGATGTTTGATGATAGAAATTGTATGGTTGTTAGATAAACAACATTTGTAAAGTGATTTTTGGTAAATTACCAATTGGGGATTAAATTGTGAAATGTGTAAATTTTGTGGTGGAAATGTGAAATAAATGAAAAATATGGCCTACTATGATAATAAATGAAATTCGGCTAGCATGGGTAGGGACCTAATTGCATGAATTTTTATTTTTATGGGCTGAGGACTAAATTATAAAGATGTTGAAATATTAGGGGCAAAAGTGTAATTTTTCCATAATGTGATTTTTGGGCTAAATTGAATAGAATGATAATTGAATAAGTTAAATTTGATATTATATAGATCAAGAAAAATGAAGTTCAGATCTAGATCGGGGGAAAAATAAAGTTTTGGACTAGTCGATACATTTCGTCGTTTTTGTGATTGAGGTAAGTTCGTCATGACCGTCAGCTTGTCTGAGCAGACCCACTGATAGCTCGAGAGTGAGCATTATATGAGATATGAGATAAAAATAGCTTCGGCTATGTATTTGGCACTTAGTAGGGTGTGAGATTTCTGAGTATCCGATATTATTCCAAATGGTTCAATGGGTATATTGATGATATGAAATGGTGAGAGATAGATATGTATCAGTACAAGTATGTTCGAAAGAATCATATGAGCATTGAATCTATGAAAATTGTGAGTTCATGATCATTATGTGAATGAATAAATGTTAACCTTGTGATTAAATGGTTTTGTAGTATATTATGTTTATATTACTTGAATGGTGAATGGATAATAAGTTTTACTTATTAACTATACGAGCTTTTTAGCTTACTTTGTTTACTTTTTTGTGTTTTATAGTGAATATCAAAGCTTGCTCATATTTGGGAGTCGTCGGAGATCTTATCACACTATCAAGTTATCAATTTGGTACTTTTGAACTTATGTATTTGGTTATATGGCATTTATAGGAGTTATGGTCATTTTGGTATATATGTTAGTAATGGATTTAGCCATTTGATTTGGCTTGTAAATGATGAATGGTTAGTTATGTGTATAGCCATGTGACTTGGCTTATCTTATTATACTTGGTGATGTATATATATGTGCAAATGCCCTTTGGTGATGTGGTTTAAAATTTACATGTGAAAGGTTGTTATGAATTGGTAGCTTTAGTATCAAATGGTTGAAATTTGGAGATTTTGGTATGCATGTGATTTAGGTAAGAAAGTACATATATGAAGTTAACTAGTTAAGTGATTTGTGAATGTAAATTTAGTATGATTTGAATTGGAAAAGTATGATGTGATGAGTCATATAGTTCTTGGTAGGGAAATAGCATAAATTAGGCTTGGTTAAGATTGGTTGAAATGCCTATTTATACCATGTTATATGCTATTTGGTTTGTGTAGGTGAATGAAAGTTTAGGTAAGAAAGATGGCTTAGTAAATAGCCTATTTTTGTCAACATGGGCAAAAACACGAGCATGTGTCTCAGCCTTGTGTGACACACGGTCAAGTGACACGATCGTGTGTCTTTTGGCGTTTAATTAGAAATCAAGTCAGTATGATCCACACGGCCCAGCACACAGGCGTGTAACTTGGCCGTGTGGCATAAGTCAGTATAACCTACAGTTTTGGCACGGCCTAGCACACGACCTGACACATGGGCGTGTGTGGCCATTTTGAAGGGCACATGGGCTAGACACACGAGCGTGTGGTTGGCTGTGTGACCCAAGTCAGAGAGTTACATGGGGTCAGACACAGGTTGGGACACGACGATGTGATCCCATTTCGAATGTCCACACGGCTTGTGACACAGACGTGTCTTTGGCTGTGTGAGACACACGGCTGAGCCACACGGACGTGTATCCCCTGTATTTCGAAAAATTTTCTATGTTTTCCAAAAATTTCCTGAGTTATCGGTTTAGTCCCTAAAACACTTCTAATGCATGATTTGGGCCTCGTAGGCTAGTATTATGGACATTTTGATTGATTGTGAATGCATTTTATTGGATATGAATAATGTATGAGAAATGTATGATTGTTTATGAAATAAGTCCGGTAATGCTCCGTAACCCTATCTCGGTGATGGATACGGGTTAGGGGTTTTACAATCACTCTGCCAGTCAACATCGCCAGCATACACCTCCCTCGGTCTTTTCTTTGTTTGCGTGTTGGGTGGTGGATTCATCTTCCCATAACTGAAATTTACATGGACAAGATTTTAGATCCAATGGTCTGCCCAAGAGCTTTTCTAAACTCTTCAGTACCATCAAATAAAGTTCTCTGAAATCTAAATCTATGATTTCCATCTAACCATCGATGATTGCTCATATAAAAGAACTTTTTCTTGTTATATAACCACTTCGAACATGTTTGCATAGCACAACAAGGACAAGCATAATGTCTTTTGGTACTCCAACTAGATAAAATGACATAAGTTGGGGAAATCATTAATAGTCCACAACAAAGTTGCACGTAAATAAAAGTTCTCATTTTTCAAGACATTATATGTTTCAACACTCGCTCTTAACTATTTCAACTCTTCAATAAGTGGCTGCATATAAATGTTAATATCATTCTCGGGACCTTTCTCTCCAGGGATAATCACAGATAAGATAAAAGAAGATTGCTTCATGCAAATCCACGGAGGTAAATTATAAGGAACAAGCACTACAGGCCAAGTACTATATGAAGTACTCATGATTTTAAAGGGATTAAATCCATCAGATGCTAGCCCAAGCCTCAAATTCTGAGGACCACTTGCAAAGCTTGTGTAACACCCCTTACCCGTATCCGAGGCCGGGCTAAGGTACGAGGCGTTACCAGACAAACATACAAACATTAAACTAAAATACGAGCCATAAAATTTTATTCATATTTCAAAGCGTTCATTCTCTTACACATAGTCCCTTATTTGAGTCTACGGAGCCCAAAACATACTTTAGAAAGGGTTTGGGACTAAACTGAGAACTTACTAAAATCTTGGAAATTTCATGCTTTAAGGCTCCACACGCCCGTGTCCCAAAGTCGTGTTCCATACACGGCTGAGACACATGGTCGTGTCTCTGCCTATGTGGAATATACCTAGGCTATTTTCCAAGCTTTAGTCAACCTTGATATCTTACACACTTATACAAAATCAAAAGCATATAACATGGTATTCATTTAATGATTAAACATCCTCAATTAAACCACAAACATAGCATTTGTATGTCATCATACATGTGTCTCTCATACTCATTTTACCTTGTTTATTATAGTACCACTTATACATTTATACCAAGATTATCATCTTACCAAATATCTTCAGCTTAATCATCAAGCATTCATATTTAAAGCTAGATCATATCTTTATAAAATACCATGATTCAGATGCGCAGATGCCTGAAACATTTCAATTCAATTCCATACCCAACAAGCATTACATTGAGACTAGTCATATATATATATATACATGTCATGATACATAACATTCTCTTTTTGTTTTCTTATAAACACATATCATTTATTTCATTATATCAATATTTCATATACCATAGTTTCCATGTATTCCACATATATTTATTTTCCTCCTCCTCCTCTCCATTCCACATCCTTAATGTATATAGCATTCTTGTAAGTACGATTTCACAATTTACTAATAAATGTTCACATCAAACTGTCCACACGAGTCATATTCACTTAATTATTTATAATTCGAGCTACAGAGCTCAAAATTAAGATCTGTAAATTTCCCTTGAAACTAGACTTACATATCTTTCCACCATAAAATTTTCATAATTTTTGGTTTAGCCAATTAGTACAGTTTATTCATTAAAATTTCCCCTGTTTCACTTTCTGACAGTTCTGACCTCTCTTCACTAAAAAATAATTATCTCACAGTACAGAACTCAGATAATGTTCTTGTTGATTTATCTTGAAAATAGACTCATTATGGATTTTAAAAATATAATTTTGAGACTCTAATTATTTTTCTCCAAATTTTTGTGATTTTCCAAAGTTAGAACAGGGGATCACGTAATCATTCTGAATCAGTCTCACAAAAACATAAATATCTCAAAATATAGAACTCCTTTGCTTTTTATGTTTCTTTTATATGAAAATAGACTCATTAATATTTAATCTGTTATCTCATTAAGTCTCTGATTAAATTTATACTATTTTTGGTGATTTTTCAAAATTACGTCACTGCTACTGTCCAAAACAGTTTTATTGCTAATTCACTCTTTCACACTTTCTTTATATTAACCTCATTTTAACATACATATCACAAATCATTTTCACCACATTTCATACATCACAAGTATAGGCCCATGATCACAAGGTCACCATAAAATCATCCTCATGTATAACTTACTTGTTTATAACCTTACCTCATCCTGGTCACTTAATGAACACATCATTCACATAACCAAGTTCCTGCACTTATTCATCACAAAACTCATAAAGCAATACATAGAGAGTCTCCCGTTGAACACTTCGGATCAATCCTCGATACTTGGTGGTTTCAGCACATAGCTCCACCCATCATATAGTTCGGCTCTCTTGTACACATGGTGAACACTTAGTACCACCCATGTGACCTAGCCAGTTTATCTCGTAGCTCTCTTGTCTACATGGTGTCCTTCACTTGGAACCACGCATGCGACCTAGCTACATATATCCCGTAGCTCTCTTGTCTACATGGTGTACACATAGTATCACCCATGCGACCTAGCTACATCATAATGTCTTGTAGCTCTCTTGTACACATGATGTGCACTCAGCACTATACATGTGACCTAGCTACATACCATCTATATCATCCAATCTTTCCGAAGGTTCAACCGGGATTTCTCTCTCTTTCCCAACAATTTCACCAATCAAGTAATTATCCACAAACATATTTCCAATATTTTTATAAAATATCATAATACAAGTAATAGTGATGTATTACTTACATATAAACTTACAACTCATTTAATATCAACGCAATAACATTAAATTACACATTGTCTTATTAAAAATCATATGAACTTACAATTTCCCATAATATCCATAATCATAGAAATCACATTTATGTATGATAATTCAATGCACTTCATGTCCCATAGACATATTTTTAAATCAATTCATAAACTTGGCACCATATTTAATTTAACATAATTCAATTAGTTCACTAAATTTAACTTTCAAATATAAATTACAGCATTATTGTTGTATTATTATCATACCAACTTACATACTTTCAACACCTCGGAGATCATAGTAAATATATCAATTTTACATTGAAACGTGCATAAATTAATGCTTATTATACATATGAACTTACCTTGATATTAAAACGGCCATTTTACCAACTTTCCCAATTTTCAATTTTTCTCTCATTCTAGGTTCAAATCTCATTTTCCGGGATCTAAAACATCATATTTTACTTATTTAATTAATGTACTATTCAAAACAGTCCTTAACTCAAACTTTGGAAAAATTACAATTTTACCCCTAAACTTTTGCATATTTACACTTTTGCCCCTAGGCTCGGGAATTAAACTTCATCCCTTATTCTTATGTTTTATGACATGATGATCACTTTTCCCTTCTATGGAAACATCAAATTCTCACTCTAACATATAATTATGACTATTAGGTATTTTTACCGATTAAGCCCTTTTGCTCGTTTTCACTTAAAACCGAGTAGCACAAGTTGTCTAACATAACTTAAAACCTCATATTGTATCATAAAACACCAGAATACACAAATTTTACCTATGGATATTTTTCCAAATATGAACCCTAGGTTGAATTATTGCTAGCATAAGCTAAATCAAGTTACCGGGACTCCAGAAACGTAAAGAACTTGAAAAACGGGGTTAGAACGGACTTAAAATTGAGCTTGGGAAGCTTGAAAACCCTAGCCATGGAGTCTCCCTTGGTATACACGTCCATGATGAAGAAGATGAGCAAAATTGGCTTTTAATTTTGTATTTTAATTCATTTTACCCCTAAATGACCAAAATACCCTTACTACTAAACTTTCCAAAAATTCCATCCATGTCCAATTTTTTTCCATAACTTAGAAATTGGTCAAATTGCTATTTAATACCTCCTAATTAATATTTCAAATCAATTTCATACTAGAAACTTCTAGAATGCAAGTTTTGCAACTTATTCAATTTAGTCCCTAACTTCGAATTAAGCACTTTATGCATAGAATTTCTTCACGAAATTTTCACACAATCATGAAATCATATCATAGACCTCAAAATAATCATAAAATAATTATTTATATCTCAGATTTTGGGGTCCCGAAACCTCTGTTCCAACTAGACCCAATTTTGGGCGGGCTATTACAGCTAGGAAATTTACTGTCAAATGATTTCCAAGGTAAAGAATCTGCAGGATGCCTTAATAATCCATCATTGGTTCGTTGATCATGATGGCACCTCATAGACTCCACTATCTTTGACGACATGAAAAGTCTTTGAAGCCTTGGTATTAGCGAAAAATATAGAAAAATCTTTACTGGCTTCTTACTTGACTGTGCCTCACCTTCATCCTCATTCACATCTTCTACATTCCTATTCATCCAACGAGATCTACCGCAAACATGACAAGACTGTTGGTTTTTCTGATCACCCTAATACAACATGAAGTCATTTGGGCAACTATGAATTTTTTCGTACCCAAGGCCTAAATCCTTTATTAGTTTCTTCATATCTTTGCATGAATGAGGGATTTTTGCAAACGGAAAAATATCTTTCAAAAACTCTAACAGCAGTATAAAAGAGTTTTCGGTCCACCCTCCCAAACATTTTAAGTGAAAAAGACGAATGCAGAATGACAGTTTTGAAAATTTCGATCCCTCATAAAGTTCTTCATTCATTTCATTAAGTAACTTGTAAAACTTTGCCGCTTCTCTATTTGGCTCTGCATTGGGTGCACTTCTTCCTATTCTGGTAAAAGCATTTTGACCAATATCACAATTATCGAATGAAATAATTTCATGTGGAAATGATTGCAAACCATGACTATGTGTATTAAATGCATCCCACAACATACCTTTCATGTCATCTTCTCTGACAGACTATGGTAAGCATTATGAGGACAAATCGGGTTAATCGTTGAAGAGGTTTTATGAGGTGTACACTCTTCATGGAAAATCCATTTTTATACCCCCGAATAAAGCCATCAACAATTAAATGTTCGTAGACAACTTCACGAATATGCCAATTGATGTTGCCGCACTTCTTACATGGGCAAAGAATCATATTCTCTTGGCTTGCATTTTGAAATGCAAAATTTAGAAAAGTTTGTACTGCATTTTGATAGTCATTGCTTACCCTTGACAAATCCATCCAACTCTTATCCATTTCGTAGTTCTTGAAGTCTAAAGTTGACAATAAATTACGGTTATTTAAGTGTTCTAAATAGATTTAAATCATGTCATTATACTAAAATAGATAATATATATCAAATATCAGGTATCTAATTATTTAAAAGATATATATTAGTGACAACATTTACGTTTGGATACTCCAAATACGCTATAAAAAATTTACCTTGAAGATTTAATGCATTGTAGTTTAATTGGTGTAAACTAATTCAGGTAAGTTGTTTATTTATAAGAATAATTAAGAGTGGGGAAAAAGAATGTATAAATGTTAGAAATTGTATTTTTATTTAAGTTATGATATGATATGATATATTTTTATATTCTTTAAATGTTTATGTAAGTTATGATTATCATATTTAAATATTAACTTTAAATATTGACTCTTTTAATTATACTCTTTTAATTTTTAAATTTGTGCTTTTTATCACCTTTATGTTTATTATACTTAAAAGGACAAAAAATAACAAATTAATAATTATACGTTAATAAAGTTAATATTTGTTAATTTTTCATCTATTTTGAGTTAATTTCATAAAAAAACACAACTTTAAAAATTAAAAGAGTCAAAATAATTAAATGAATGATTAAAATAATTTTTTTAAGTTAGATGATCAAATAAGTTATTATGCCTTTGTTTTTCTTGATTTTATTTTTTTTAAGAATGTTCATTGAATGGTATTTTAAATAAAAAAATTTAGATATGTCAAATTCAAGTATCTTCGAATCTATTAACTCTTTTAGAATTCAACAAATGGTATTTTTGACCTAATTAATTAAATTATTATTTCAATAGCTGAAAATTTTATAAAAGATCTAAAGAAATATAAAAGAATTATAAATACAAATAAATTACAATAATATTATTTTTCCAATTATAAATGAAGTGTTAGAGAATTGAAATTAAACCACCAAAACAAGACATTAACAATACCATATGGTGTTGGCTATGGAATTAAAATCAAAGACGCTTACAAAATGTCACTCAATAAAAATTGATCCAATCTTTACATAAAGATTATTCAAGCTACCTCAGATAAAATTTTCCTTTTTTAAAACTATCTATTATAAAGCCAAATAGAGAAGAAGATAAAAATTTCTAAATGTTTTAAAAAAACATATAAAATCCATAAATTAATAGTTAAAACTTTGTTGGTCCTTGAATATTTATATATTTGCCTATATGTATTCACAACTGAAAATATGCACTCTCAAGCAATAAAATGCTTTGAAACCCATCCAGCTGACAATATGGATGTAGTTATATTAAAAAATAACAAAATGGAAGAAGGTTCAGGTGGTTAACATGAATCTAACACAACTACTCAATAGGCTAGCAACATTTCATTAAAGGAGAAATGTAACATCCCGGTTTTAGCTAAATCAGAACAGTGGTTTCAAAACCACAAATTCGATGTTGTAAAAATTATTTTAATATTATTTTTGGTATTTACAGCATGTTATTTTTTATAGGTGTGAGAATTTCGTGAGCTAATTTTATTGTTTAATTGTTCAATTTGATAAAAAGGACTAAATCGCGTAAAATGAAAAGTTTCATTCTATTTGTTAAAGGAGTCAAATAGCTTTGAATTTTAAATATGATGGCCTTAAATGGTAATTAAACCATTAGAAGGGTAAGTGGACATTTATATCCATGGTTTATGTGTTATATATTAATGTTTTATTAAGGTTAAAAAGGTAATTTAGTTAATTAAGTTATAATTAAATAAAAACAGAGCCAAAAATTCATTTTCATTCATCTTTGGCAATTGAAAATTAGAAAATAAAGATAGGGTTTGAAGCTTTTAAATTTCGCACACTCCTAGATTGATTCAGATACGGTTTTAACTCGATTTTTGATGATTTCTATGTTTTTGTAATCGTTGCAGCTAAATCTAGCTAGCTAGTACCTTTAGTTTCAAAGCTGTTAAAGATTTTGAGAGTTTCCATTGATGAGTTTATGTGTTCTTTGGTGTTTGAAGATGAAATATGAATATTTGATGATAGATTTTCATGTTTGGTAAAGTGATTTTTGATGAAATTTCATAATAGGGATTAAATTGTAAAATATGCAAATTGAGTGGTTGAAATGTGAAATAAATGAAAGTTATGGGCTGTTAGGGGTACTATGGTAATTCGGCCAAGCTTGGGTTTATTGAAATTATGTAAATTTCGTGTATTTGTGAATTAGGGACTAAATTGATTAAAGTGAAAGGTTAGGGGCTAATGTAAAAATAGGCCTAAATGTATGTCTTGGACTAAATTGAATGAATGGTTGATTTAATAAGTTAATTTGAAACATATTTAGATCAAGAAAAGAGGAATTCGGAATTAGATCAGGGGAAAGGCAAGATCATCGAGTAATTGACTCATTTCGCCATTTTCATACTCGAGGTAAGTTCGTATGTAGTAAATTCTTTATAAAAGTATGTTAAATGTTTTGATATTGCCTAAACTGCGATTATGAGGTTTTCATTAATGTATAAATTGTAAATACGATTCTACAGATACATTCGAAGATGGAATCGACAAGCTAGAAATCCCAGTTGAACCTTAGGAATAGATTTTGGATACTGGTAACATGTTATAAGATGATATACCGATTTGGCTTCGGGCCATGTTATTAGCACTTCGGGTGCAAGTACACTGATTTGGCTTCAGGCCATGCATATCAGATGTTTTGGCTTCGGGCCATGAAAATAGTTCTTTGGATAAGTTATATTGATTTGGCTATAGGCCATGGTATAGGTACTTATCGTATGAGACTTATGAGTATCCAATTTCTATTCCGAATGGTTCAACGGGTAACGAATGATATGAATGAGAATGAGGTTAGTACAAGGTGTCACAGGTATGTACAAAACCTATTCGAGTATTAAACCATGAAAGTTCGATGAGATTGTTTTTGATCATGTTTTGAGACATGAGAAAGGTTTGTAGTTAATGTGTATATGGATTTATTATGTGTAATTGGTTGATTTGCGTTTAATCAATGAATTAAGTTATCTACATACGAGCTTACTAAGCTATGAAGCTTACTTTGTGTTATTTTTCTATTTTTATAGTGAATCAAGGCTAGCTCGGATTCGAAAGTCGTCAGGAACATCATTGCACTATCGGGCATCTATTGGTACTTTTGAGTTGTATATATATGGTATATGGCATGTATAGGCTAGGTGTGATGTAACAGCCCAAATTTCTTTGAAATCGAAACAGTCGTTTTGGGACCACAAATTCGAGTTTGAAAAATAAAATTATTTAAATTTCATAAAATGATAAGTAGTATGATAGGAAAATTGCATGAAAATTTTACGAAATTTTTTTTATCGATTATGTGTCTAATTGTAAAAAGGACTAAATTGAATAAAATGTCAAAGTTGGATTCTAATAGCTATAAGGATCAAATAGCTATGAGATTCAAAATGTGAGGTCCTTATATAACAATTAGACCATTTATGAAAAACATGTAGATATTTTTGGTGAGTCATCCATGGAAAAATTGAAAAAGGACAAGGACTAAATTGGAAATTGAATTAATTAATATATGTTAAATGATTAAATAGAATAAAACCCATTTTATATCACCATCTTCTCCATAAAATACATGGAAACCCTAGGAGAGAGAAAGGAAACTTTTCAAGCTTGAATTGGTAAGTTTTATGTCCCATTTTTAGTAATTTTTATATTTTTGAAATCGAAAAAGCTTAATTTCTCTATTTGGGGGATTAACTTGAAAAGAAATCAAGGTTTAGAAAATCCTCCATGGATGAAGATGAAGTAAATTGAAAGATTATGATAGAAAATGAAAGGTTATTGATAGGTAAACAACTTTTACAAAGTGATTTTTAGTGAAAACATGTGTAGGGACTAAATTGAAAAGTGATGAAATTATAGGAAAAATTCTGAAATTTATGAGACACATGTGCTGTAAAAGTTATATTAAAATTTTGATTAGGCTTCGAATAAGGAGTAAATTGCATGAATTCCAATTTTCAAGCCTAGGGACAAAATTAGAATTAAATAAAAGTTTGGGGGCAAAATGGTACTTTTTCCTAGAATGTGAAATGGGCTCGATTGAATGTAAAAATTATAGAATTAATGATTAAATTTATTTATATAGATCTGGAAGTGTCGAACAAAGAAAAAGACCGAGGAAAAGAAAAAGTCTTGGGTTAGAAGATATGATCAATTGTCGAGGTAAGTTTGTATAACTAACTTAATTATGAAAATGCATTGATTGTTTATGGATTTGTGTGAATTGTGATATGTAAATAACATGTATGTGTAGTATGAAATTGTTGATACATGATATGTATAATTGATGAAAAGGAGTAAAATCCGTTCGAATATTGATTTTCGATTGGACAGGTGATTATCGTTGTAAATGAGATCCTGCATGCGTTGCAGTAAAGGTTATCTGAAAGGGTAATTCTTGATCTCATCATGAAAAGGAAATTGACCTGAAAGGGATAACAACTTGAAAAGAATACATGTACCTAAATGGTACACTTGAAAAGGTTATGTACACTTTGTGTGTAAAATTTGAAAAGGTTATGTACACTTTGTGTGTACAATTTGAAAAGGCTACGTACACTTTAAGTGTACCACTTGAAAAGGGAATGTACACCTTGAGTGTACGACTGGAAAATGTTACGTCCATCGAAAACTCAATAATTCTGTAACATCCCGAATTAGGACCTAGTCGGAACAGTGGTTTCGGGACCACAAATTCGACGTAAAAAAATTTATTTTTATTATATTTTTATGGTCTACAATTTCATGGAATGATTTCCTGAAAATTTCGTTCGAAAATTTCGACGTTTGGGCACTCAATTTGGTCAAAATGACTATATTGTAAAGAGTACAAAAGTTGAGTTCTACATGTTAGAGGTGTCTAATTTTTATGAAATTTTAAATGGGAGGTCCTTAAATGGTAATTAGACCATTGTATAACTTGTTGGATAAAAATGGCCTTGGTTGGGTAAAATTTGAAAGAATAGTAATTAAAAAACAAAATTTAAAACCCAAATGTGTCCCTTTATTCTTGCTTTAGCTGAATGTACCAAGAGCAGCCATGGTTAGGGTTTGGCCAAGCTTCCAAGCTCAATAGTAAGTGATTCTGAGCTTCGTTTTTAACGTTCTATGCATTTTTGAAGTCCCGGTAACATGTTCTAGCTATTTCTACCATTTATTTGAGCTAGGATTTGTGTTTAAAAATTTACCCATGAGTGATATGCATGTATTTTGATGTTTAATGGTAGAATATAAAGGCTCGGTGTGTAATAAATGACTTTTACTAAGCAGTTTTTGATGAAAACGTCCGAAAGGACCGTTTTGTAAAAATTGTAAAATTGGTCATAAAAGGGTGATTTAGTGGAATTAGGGGCAGCCATAGTTATGAAAATGATTTAGCTAGGCTTGAAATGCAAGGAAACTGAATAAAAATCATTTTACAAGCATTGGGGTAAAAGTGAAAATATGCGAAAGTTTAGGGGTCAAAATGCAAATTTGTAAAAATATGATTTTTAGACCCATATTGTAACGCCCCAATTTTCGAGAATTCTGTGAATGTTGGCATAGGTTTAATTATGTTAGTGGGCCTCTAGAAGGCCCAAGCTTAAGATAGAACCCGGCAATTTTAGTTAATTTTTGTTCCATAAGAAAAAGAGGGTGAAATTATGAAATAGAACCTATGTGAAAATGTTTGAAAATGCTATAGGCTAAATTGAAGTGGCCAAATAAATAAGAGTGCAAAATAGAAGGATTTGCATGACAAACCCCCCATTTTACATGAAGTGGCCAGCCATCATGTTATTATAGATAAAATATGCACTTGATATCCATAATTTATGGTACAAATTGATACAAATTGATAATGGGTTAGGTAAATGTTTCATGATAATGGGTTAGGTAAATGTTTCATGATAATGGGTTAGGTAAATGTTCCATGATAATGGGTTAGGTAAATGTCTTTTGTATTAAAGAATTTCATGTCTTTTGTATTAAAGAATTTAATGGATGAAATATGAAACTTTATTAAAAAAAAAGGGGTGAAAAGAACAAAGTTTTGTCCATCTTTGTTCATCATAGCCTAAAGTTAGAGAAGAGAAAGGAGAGGAGAAAGCTCTTGAATGTTCGGTCACTTGGGGAAGAAAATTGAAGGTAAGTTCATGGTAGTTTGCTTCTATCTTGATGTTCATGAGTTCTTCTTGATTCTACCTTAACTTTTGAAGCATATTTTGGTTTTTAGTTGTGTTGTGAGCATTTAGTCATGAATTAAAATGAAGGAAATGGTTGTTGTTTCATGTTCTTTTGATGAAAAATGGAAGATAGGTGAAGTTGAGCCAAACAAATGAGCATGCATGTGCCTTAGATGCTAAGGGGAAAAATCGGCTAACATGTTGTGCTTTAAAATGATGAAATGGAGATTATACTTAAGTAAAATCATAGATATGTGATGATTGATTGGTGATATACATGTTTAAATAACAAGCATGCAAGTTAGGTGTGAAAGAGTGATTTGGTAATAAATCTGCTTGGGACAACAGCAGTAACGTGACTTTGGAAAATCACCATAAATTGTGGGAGATGAGTTAGAAGCTGCACAAATTATGTAATTAAATCTTAATGAGTCTAGTTTCAAATGGAATAAACGAGAACATATTTTAAATTCTGTACAATGAGAAATTTGATTCGTAATGAAGAGTGGTTAGATTAGTCAAACAGTGAAACATGGGAAACTTTAAGAAAAATCTGGTATTGATTGGCCATACCAAAAATTCTGAAACTTTTATGGATAGAAGATATATGAGTCTATTTTTAGGGAAAATTAACGGCACTTGATTTGGAGTTTCGTAGCTCCAGTTATAAATAATTTAGTGACTGTTGCTCATGAAGACAGCTTGCAGTGAAATTATGATTATGTGGTAAACACTGACAAAAATTTGTTAATGAGTTGCTTATTGTTTTCTTATAAGCTTACTATGATCTGTAGGTGTGGTTGGCCAAATATTGTAAGGGGTTAATACGTAGTTTGTATTTGAATAGTTAGATTAACATGTTAGTAATCAAATTGTAGGCGGTTCGTTTGTGGATCTCGTCAGTATATCGTCGGAAACAGGTGTGTAACTGACACCCTCTCATAGACTAGATTGGCAAAAGCCGAAACGCCGAAATGCCGAAAAGTCGATATTTTGGGAATTTGCGAGTGTGCGAATGCTCATAAGATTGTTAGGTTTGTATATTTTGTAATCTAAAGTAATAAACTGCAGTACGCGCGATTTCGTACATTTTGATAACTGGCCAAAGATCGGGTTCATGGGCCAACGGGCCCAATTCGGTAAGTATGCGCGGTAAGTGTTCTGATAGTACGTAAATTGTTAGGATATGCATGAAAACCTTAAAAGCAGCTAAATTACTATAATACCCTTATGTATGGAAAATTACTGTTATACCTCTAGGTGCAAAATTACCGTTATACCCCTAGGGTTAATTTTGACTGAAAAGCATGACGATCTGATTATGTATGATGTATGCCATGATTATATATCTGTTGCATGGGGACATGGGTTATATTATGGAGGAAGCGTCCTGGTGGCTATGCCACAATTATCTGATCTGGTGGCTCTGCCACATATATCTTTTCTGGTGGCTATGCCACGATTATCTGATCTGGTGGCTCTGCCACATATATCTGTTCTGGTGGCTCTGCCACAATATCTGTATCTGGTGACTTCGTCACAATATCTGGTAGCCTCGCTGCGATTTCTGTGGTGTGTAGCGGTTGGGTGGGTCGAGTAGTCTCCCCACATGGTGTAAGGCTGGTACGGGGGTGTTATGGATGATTCTAGGTTGGGTTTCTGCATAAACATGTAATATCTGTTATGTTCTGTTATGGGCCTATGGGCTTTATTCTGAATTTCTGTTCTGGGCTAAGGCCAACTTATTCTGTTTCTGTGGTTTGAGCTGATATAGGCTATGGTTGGGTTAATTTACACACTGAGTTTCCCCAAACTCACCCCTTTTATTTTCATCCACGCAGGTAATCCCCAACCATAGTGGGTTTGGAGCTATGAGGGAATTCGGAGTGGCCACCTGTTCTGAAAGTTTGATTTTCTTCTGGTAAACTGGATATCCTTTTAATTACGTTTGAGGTTTTGGGTTTTTAAATGTAATAAGGCCGCTTATTTATTTTTGATGGTTTTTATATGTTTTATTAAAATAGGTAATATTTATATTTAACTGTTGAAATTGGATAGCTTTAGGGTGCATTTTCAAAAACAGTAATTGATTTCAAAATAACACGAAAACAAGCAAAGCTTCCACAATGAAGATATTTTCCAAAATTAATCACTTTTCCTAAAAAGGACTTAATCAAATCGGTTTCCTAGAAATATACATGACGTTAAGGTATGACAATGGCGGTTTGCATGTTTAGGATTGGATCCGAAGGGAGTTTGGTACTTAAGCAGTCCGATGGGCTCACCTCCTCTTTTCCGGTTTCCTACCTGGTGCACAGCCTCCATTCACTTTAACCTATAATGAAATCATCTTTTAAAACACTCAATAAGTTTTCTTTCTGGATCAGAAATGTTTTGAATGCTTCGATGTGGCATGTCGGATCCGGCCATAACGTCTGGGCTGGGTAAGGGGTGTTACATTTAGTGGTATCAGAGCTTAGGTTGCAACAACTCGTCTGTGGAATGGGTTTACAAAAAAACAAAGATTTTCAAAAACAAAAATTTTTTTGCGAAAAACGCGATTTTTAAAATTTAGATCTTTAGAAGGTGGCATTCTGAATCTCCAGCCCAAGCCTGTAAGTATTACTCTAAAGTTTTCTGAATATTTTCCTGAATTATCTGTCTGTACTGAAACCCTATTAGGATACTCTAGATAGGATGATACTGAAACCATAGGAAAATCTGATAAGAGACTAAAACTGTAGCTAGACTTTGATTCTGGGAAAACAAACTCTGAACTACTGTCTGATTCATAAAACATCTGTAATAAACACTGGAATATTAATTGATGCATAAAAATTCGTAATTAAGATAATACGATATGAGTACAATAGGCCGTGGACAGAGCCGAGGAAGTGCTCGAGCGAGATCTTCGTCTTCGGGACATATGCCGGCGGTGGATGCACCGGTACCACCGTCAACAGAGGTAGAGTCTCATGACCGCGGTGCCGAGGATGATGCCCTATCACAGGCAATGCTTCGTGTTTTGGAAAGGGTTGCCGGGGCAAGTACAGGCAATGGAGTTCGGGGATCTATTTCTGAACGACTTCGGGCTAACAAAGCGGAGATCTTTAGGGGCGTGTCTGGTATAGCCCCGAATGTGGTGAAATATTGGTTAGAGGCCACAGAACGGATTACGGATGACTTGGACTACTCTGAGGAGATTGTGAGTGGGGTATCTGTACTAAGTCCTTTGGGTCACTGGTTAGGGTAGACAAACTGTATAGGGATGTACCTTTAGAAACTCAAGGTAGGATTTTCCCTGGAGATCTGATGGAGTTACCGTTCAGAGAGTTTGATCTCATTTTGGGAATGGACTGGCTTGTTAAGCATAAGGCGACCCTGGATTGTGCTGCTAAACGAATGGTGTTAAGGACCACAAAGGATGAGGAGGTTATGGTGATAGGTGAGCGAAGGGATTATTTGTCCAATGTGGTGTCCGCTTTAAGAGCTGAAAAGTGGATTCGGAAAGGTTGTGAGGCCTATTTGGCATTTGTAAGTCAGTCAGAAGAGGAGGGATTGTCAGTGGATAAGGTTAGGACTGTAAAGGAGTTCCAAGATGTTTTTCTGGAGGAGCTTCCAGGATTGCCTTCGAACCGAGAAGTGGAGTTTGGAATTGACTTATTGCCTGGAACGGCACCAGTGTCTATCGCACCGTATAGAATGGCACCGAAGGAGTTGGTGGAGCTAAAGGCACAAATTCAAGAGTTGTTGGATAGGGGCTTCATTAGGCCAAGTGTGTCTCCATGGGGAGCACCGGTACTATTCGTGAAAAAGAAGGATGGTACGATGCGGATGTGCATTGATTATCGCCAGTTGAACAAACTGACGATTAAGAATAAGTATCCACTGCCAAGGATTGATGATCTGTTCAACCAGCTTAGAGGAGCTTCTGTATTTTCCAAGATCGACCTTCGATCTGGATATCATCAGTTAAGGGTCAATGAGGCAGATATCCATAAGACAACATTTAGGACTCGGTATGGTCATTACGAGTTTCTGGTTATGCCATTTGGACTGACGAACGCTCCTGCAGTGTTTATGGATCTAATGAATCGTGTGTTCCAACCATTTTTAGATTAGTTCGTAGTTGTCTGTATTGACAATATCCTGGTATATTCTGAAACTGAAGCGAAACATGATGAGCATCTCCGTATAGTGCTGCAAGTGTTAAGGGAGAAGGAACTTTTTGTGAAGTTCAGCAAATCTGAACTTTGGTTGAGGGAGGTAACCTTCTTAGGACATGCGGTCTCTGCCAAAGGGATTAAAGTGGACCCTCGAAAGATTGAAGTAATTTTGGAGTGGAAGCCACCTAGGACGGTGTCGGAAATTTGAAGTTTCCTAGGGTTGGTAGGATTATACAGAAGGTTTGTGGATGGTTTTTCTGTGATGGCAGCACCTCTGACAAAACTTATAAGGAAAGGAGTATCGTTTGTATGGACTGAGAAGCAGTAGGAAGCTTTTGAGAAGTTGAAGAAAGTTCTGACTGAAGCACCTGTATTGATTCAGCCGGAGTCTGGGAAGGATTTTATTATGTACAGTGACGCATCACACGTGGGTTTGGGCTGCGTGTTAATGCAGGAGGGTAAAGTGGTTGCATATGCATCACGACAGCTTAAACCTCACGAAGGGAACTATCTTACTCATGATTTGGAGTTGGCAGCAGTGATATTTGCATTTAAGATTTGGAGACATTACTTGTACGGGGAGAGGTGTATTATATACACAGACCACAAGGGTCTTAAGTATTTGTTGACTCAGAAGGAGCTAAACTTTAGGCAAAGGAGATGGATTGAGTTGCTTAAGGACTATGACTATTCGATCGAGTATCACCAGGCAAGGCTAATGTGGTAGCCGATGCTCTAAGTCGTAGAACTGTATCTGATCTGAGAGCAATGTTTGCTCGTCTGAATCTGTATGATGATGGAAGTCTGTTGGCTGAGTTGCAAGTGAGGCCAACCTGGGTGGATTAGATTAAGGAAAAGTAGTTGAACGATGAGTCTTTGGTCACTCGTTTCCAACAAGTTATGGAAGGGGAAACTTCTGAGTTCGGTTTAAATGGTGATGGAGTTCTATGTTTCTGAGGAAGAATTTGTGTTCCGAGGAACTCTGATTTAAGGTAGACAATATTGAAGGAAGCTCATGGGGAACTATGTGTCATGCATCCTAGAGGTAATAAGTTGTATCACGACTTCCGAGAATTGTACTGGTGGCCTGGGCTTAAACGAGAAGTAACGGAGTTTGTAGGGAAATGTCTGACATGCTAGCAAGTGAAAGCTGAGCATCAATTACCCTCTAGACTGTTACAGTCAGTGAAGATACCACTTTGGAAGTGGGAGAGGGTAACCATGGACTTGGTGAGTGGGCTGCCCTTGACACCATCAAAGAAAGACTCGGTGTGGGTGATTGTGGATAGGTTGACCAAATCGGCCTATTTCATACCTGTTCGTACTGACTTTTCACTTCAAAAGTTAGCCAAGTTGTATGTGGCGGAGATTGTGCGACTTCATGGAGTCCCAGTTTCAATTATTTCTGATCGGGATCCCAGATTTACATCTCGGTTTTGGCAAAGGTTGCATGAGGCGTTAGGGACGCAATTGAATTTTAGTACGGCTTTCCATCCCCAGACTGATGGTCAATCGGAAAGGGTTATTCAGATTCTGGAGGACATGTTGAGGGGATGCGTGATTGACTTTCGAGGTAGTTGGGAGGATTACTTGCCGTTGGTAGAATTTGCATACAATAACAGTTACCAGGCGAGTATTCGAATGGCACCGTATGAAGCACTGTATGGACGAAGGTGTCGTACACCTAGTTGTTGGACCGAACTAGGAGAGCGACAAGTTCTTGGACCAGAGTTGGTAGCTGATACTGAGGATAAGGTCAGAATAATTAGGGACCGGTTAAAAGAAGCATCTGATAGGCAAAAGTCGTATGTAGATTTGAAGCTTAAGGAGATTGAGTACTCAGTAGGTGATATGGTCTTCTTAAAGGTTTCTCCTTGGAAGAAGATATTAAGGTTCGGTAAAAAGGGCAAGTTGAGTCCACGGTTCATTGGGGCTTATCAGGTTTTGAAGCGAGTAGCCCAGTGGCTTATCAGTTGGAATTGCCTCCAGAGTTAGACAGGATTCACGATGTTTTTCAGGTCTCCATGTTAAGGCGTTATCGTGCTAACCCTGCTCATGTCCTGCCAGTTGTAGAAATTGAAGTTCAGACTGATTTGACCTTTGAGGAGGAGCCTGTGCAAATATTGGCTCGAGATGTTAAGGTTTTCAGAAGGAAATCTGTCCCGTTAGTGAAAGTACTTTGGCGTAATCATGGAAGGGAAGAAGCTACTTGGGAATCAGAAGAGACTATGCGTCAACAATACCCTCAACTAGTTGGATCAGGTAAATTTCGAGGACGAAATTTCTCTAAGGAGGGTAGAGTTGTAACGCCCCAATTTTCGGGAATTCTGTGAATGTTGGCATAGGTTTAATTATGTTAGTGGGCCTCTAGAAGGCCCAAGCTTAAGATAGAACCCGGCAATTTTAGTTAATTTTTGTTCCATAAGAAAAAGAGGGTGAAATTATGAAATAGAACCTATGTGAAAATGTTTGAAAATGCTATAGGCTAAATTGAAGTGGCCAAATAAATAGCAGTGCAAAATAGGAAGATTTGCATGACAAACCCCCCATTTTACATGAAATGGCCGGCCATCATGTTGTTGTAGACAAAATGTGCACTTGATATACATAATTTATGGTACAAATTGATACAAATTGATAATGGGTTAGGTAAATGTTTCATGATAATGGGTTAGGTAAATGTTCCATGATAATGGGTTAGGTGAATGTTCCATGATGGAAATTTCATGTCTTTTGTATTAAAGAATTAAATGGATGAAATATGAAATTTTATTAAAAAAAAGGGGTGAAAAGAACAAAGTTTTTTCCATCTTTGTTCATCATAGCCTAAAGTTAGAGAAGAGAAAGGAGAGGAGAAAGCTCTTGAATGTTCGGTCACTTGGGGAAGAAAATTGAAGGTAAGTTCATGGTAGTTTGCTTCTATCTTGATGTTCATGAGTTCTTCTTGATTCTACCTTAACTCTTGAAGCATATTTTGGTTTTTAGTTGTGTTGTGAGCATTTAGTAATGAATTAAAATGAAGGAAATGGTTGTTGTTTCATGTTCTTTTGATGAAAAATGGAAGATAGGTGAAGTTGAGCCAAACAAATGAGCATGCATGTGCCTTAGATGCTAAGGGGAAAAATCAACTAACATGTTGTGCTTTAAAATGATGAAATGGAGATTATACTTAAGCAAAATCATAGATATGTGATGATTGATTGGTGATATACATGTTTAAATAACAAGCATGCAAGTTAGGTGTGAAAGAGTGATTTGGTAATAAATCTGCTTGGGACAGCAGCAGTAACGTGACTTTGGAAAATCACCATAAATTGTGGGAGATGAGTTAGAAGCTACATAAAATATGTAATTAAAGCTTAATGAGTCTAGTTTGAAATGGAATAAATGAAAACATATTTTGAATTCTGTACAATGAGAAATTTGATTCGTAATGAAGAGTTGTTAGATTAGTCAAACAGTGAAACATGGGAAAATTTAAGAAAAATCTGGTATTGATTCGCCATACTAAAAATTATGAAAATTTTATGGATAGAAGATATATGAGTCTATTTTCAGGGAAAATTAACGGCACTTGATTTGGAGTTTCGTAGCTCCAGTTATAAATAATTTAGTGACTGTTGCTCATGAAGATAGCTTGCACTGAAATTATGATTTGTGGTAAACACTGACAAAAATTTGTTAATGAGTTGCTTATTGTTTTCTTATAAGCTTAGTATAATCTGTAGGTGTGGTTGGCCGAATATTGTAAGGGGTTAATACGTAGTTTGTATTTGAATAGTTAGATTAACGTGTTAGTAATCCAATTGTAGGCGGTTCGTGTGTGGATCTCGTCAGCATATCGTCGGAAACAGGTGTGTAACTGACACCCTCTCATAGACTGGATTGGCAAAAGCCGAAAGGCCCAAATACCGAAAAGTAGGTATTTTGGGAATTTGCGAGTGTGCGAATGCTCGTAAGATAGTTGGGTTTGTATATTTGGTAATCTAAAGTAATAAACTGCAGTGCGCGTGATTTCGTACATTTTGATAATTTGGGCTTAATGGGCCAAAGATCGGGTTCATGGGCCAACGGGCCCAATTCGGTAAGTATGCGCGGTAAGTGTTCTGATAGTACGTAAATAGTTAGGATATACATGAAAACCCTAAAAGCAACTAAATTACTATAATACCCCTATGTATGGAAAATTACTGTTATACCCCTAGGTGCAAAATTACCGTTATACCCCTAGGGTTAATTTTGACTGAAAAGCATGACGATCTGATTATGTATGATGTATGCCATGATTATATATCTGTTGCATGGGGACATGGGTTATATTATGGAGGAAGCGTCCTGGTGGCTATGCCACAATTATCTGATCTGGTGGCTTTGCCACATATATCTGTTTTGGTGGCTATGCCACGATTATCTGATCTGGTGGCTCTGCCACATATATCTGTTCTGGTGGCTCTGCCACAATATCTGTATCTGGTGACTTCGTCACAATATCTGGCAGCCTCGCTGCGATTTCTGTGGTGTGTAGCGGTTGGGTGGGTCGAGTAGTCTCCCCACATGGTGTAAGGCTGGTACGGGGGTGTTATGGATGAATCGGGTTGGGTTTCTGCATAAACATGTAATATCTGTTCTGTTCTGTTATGGGCCTATGGGCTTTATTCTGAATTTCTGTTCTGGGCTAAGGCCAACTTATTCTGTTTCTGTGGTTTGAGCTTATATAGGCTATGGTTGGGTTAATTTACACACTGAGTTTCCCCAAACTCACCCCTTTTATTTTCATCCACGCAGGTAATCCCCAACCATAGTGGGCTTGGAGTTGTAAGGGAATTCGGAGTGGCCACCCGTTCTGAAAGTTTGATTTTCTTCTGGTGAACTGGATATCCTTTTAATTACGTTTGAGGTTTTGGGCTTTTAAATGTAATAAGGCCGCTTATTTATTTTGATGGTTTTTATATGTTTTATTAAAATAGGTAATATTTATATTAACTGTTGAAATTGGATAGCTTTAGGGCGCATTTTCAAAAACAGTAATTGATTTCAAAATAACACGAAAACAAGCAAAGCTTCCGCAATGAAGATATTTTCCAAAATTAATCACTTTTCCTAAAAAGGACTTAATTAAATCGATTTCCTAGAAATATACATGACGTTAAGGTATGGCAATGGCGGTTTGCATGTCTAGGATTGGATCCGAAAGGAGTTTGGTACTTAAGCAGTCTGATGGACTCACCTCCTCTTTTCCGGTTTCCTACCTGGTGCACAGCTTCCATTCACTTTAACCTATAATGAAATCATCTTTTAAAACACTCAGTAAGTTTTCTTTCTGGATCGGAAATGTTTTGAATGCTTCGATGTGGCATGTCGGATCCGGCCATAACGTCTGGGCCGGGTAAGGGGTGTTACACATATGAATAATGTGACTAATTAGTAGGCTAAAATGCGATATTATAGATTAAGGAAAACAAGATTCGGGCTTAGAATGGGGTTGAACAAGGTTAAGCACAAACTCGAAATAAATAATCATACTCGAAACCGAGGTAAGTTCATATGTTAATGATAATGCAATGATATTATTGTTCATACTTGAACTTAGGGATATTTATTTAGTTGATTTAAAGATTATATATTGTAACAAATGCCTAAATATAATTATATGCAATACCATGTTTATTTCATGGACTAATGTCTAAATAAACATTGGAATGTGTTGAATTGGATGTACATTACATGATTAGCTATGCATAATGAGATACTTGATGAAAAGACAAAATCCCGGTTGAATAAAAAGGGAAATCAGATGGATAAACCATGACTTACATGACTTGAGATCCTGCATGTGTTGCAGAAAAGGATTTAGCCTGGATAAACATTTCAGGTTGTTGTTCTAGAAAAACTTACCTAGTGTTTTAAAAGATAATTTCAATGCAGGTTAAAGTGAATGGAAGCTGAGCACCAGGTAGGAAACCGGAAAGGAGGAGGTGAGTCCATCGGACTGCTTAAGTACCAAGTTCCCTTCGAATCCAATCCTAGACATGCACACCGCAATTGCCACACCTTAATGTCATGTATATTTCCAGGAAACCAATTTGATTAAGTCTTTTTTTTAGGAAAAGTGATTAATTTTGGAAAATATTTTCATTGCGGAAGCTTTACTTGTTGTCGTGTATTTTTGAAATCAATTACTATTTTTGAAAACGCGCCCTAAAAGCTATTCAATTTCAACAATTACATATAAGTAATACCTATCTTAATAAAACATATTAAAACAATAAAAATAATTAAGCGGCCTTATTATAATTAAAGAACCAAAACCTTAAACGTAAATAAAAAGAATGTCCAGTTCACCAGAAGAAAATCAACTTGCAGAACGTGTGGCCACTCCGAATCCCTCACAGCTCCAAGCCCACTATGGTTGGGGATTACCTGTGTAGATAAAAATAAAGGGGTGAGTTTGGGGAAACTCAGTGTGTAAATTAACCCAACCATAGCCTATATCGGTTCAAACCACAGAGAACATAATAAGTTGGCCTTAGCCCAGAACAGAAGTCAGAATAAAGCCCATAGGCCCATAACAGAACAGAACAGATATCACAAGTTTATGTAGTACCCAACCCATATCCAAACTCAGTGTGTAAATTAACCCAGCCATAGCCTATATCGGTTCAAACCACAGAGAATAGAATAAGTTGGCCTTAGCCCAGAATAGAAGTCAGAATAAAGCCCATAGGCCCATAACAGAACAGAACAGATATCACAAGTTTATGTAGTACCCAACCCGTATCCAACCGCATGCACCCCCATAACAACCTTTCACCATGTGGGGAGACTACTCGACCCACCCAACCGCTACACGCCACAGAAATATGCAGCATGGTTGCCAGAACAGATAATGTGACAGAGCCACCAGAACAGATATATGTGGCAGAGCCACCAGATCAGATAATTGTGGCATAGCCACCAGGACGCTTCCTCCATAATATAACCCATGTCCCCATGCAACAGATATACAATCATGGCATACATCATACAGAATTAAATCATCATGCTTTTCAGTTAAAAGTAACCCTAGGGGTATAATGGTAATTTTGCACCTAGGGGTATATCAAAAATTTCCATACATAGGGGTATTCAAGTAATTTAACTATTCTTAGGGTTTTCATGCATAGCATAGCCATTTACGTAGGACCAGAAACACTTACTGCGTTTTCTTACCAAATTGGGCCCGTTGGCCCACTTCCCGATTTTGGCCCATTAAGCCCAAAAACATCGAAATACACAGAATTGTGCACTCTACCGTCTTATCACTTTAATCTACCATATACATCAAACTATTAATCTCACGAGCATTCGCACACTCGTATGTTCTCAAAATACCGGCTTTTCGGCATTTCGGCTTTTAAGCTTTTATCGATCTAGTCTATAAGAGGGTATCAGTTACACACTTCTTTGCAATGATATGCTGACGAGATCCACACACGTACTACCTACAATTGGATTACTAACACGTTAATCTAACTTATAAAAAACGAACTACGTAATCACCCCTTACCACATTCGGCCAAAAGCACCTTAGGCACTAGCGATCCTACCTTTGCCAAAGCTAGCGATTATGTCTAGATCCAACCATTCCGCTTGTCCAAACCTTCGATTAGCAGCCTTTAGATCCCACTATTATTAAAATAAAATGGTTATAACATCCCTTAGAGCTTCATGCCCAAATCGATAGCCCCTTAACCTTTAGGGGTTTTGGCTTTTTTAAAACCCGAAATAAGGATTAAGTTAAAAAAACTTACCAACGGTTCCTTCAGTCAATGATCCCAATTAACTCCTACTCGATTCTGATGCATATCTACCCCTCAAATGATAATAAAATTCGAGCCTTCAATGATCTTAAAATTCGACTATGATGCCATGGCTATGCCTTTTCGGCTTTTTGTAACAATGAAGAAAAGTTGAGGTTTTGTAGTGGCTTTGTCGACAGAAACTTGGGGTCCAGAGGACAAGAGAATCGGTCAAGAAGATGAGAGAAAATAAAAGGGTTTATCCTAGAACAAAATGGCACAAAAGAAATCAGGCCTTCGGGATTTCGGCTTTTTGAGGCAATCGGCTATAGGCTTAAAACAATGGTAAGAAAGTTGTGTAGGGTAGAGTGGTGGAAGGATTCAGTTATGGAGAAAAGAAGAGGAGAAAGTAGATAGAGAGAAAGAGAAAAGAAGAGAAGAGGAGGAAGGATGGTCAGAAAAACGGCACAACTTACCCCTAATGCCGAACTTATACTGGCACTTAACCTAGCTGAAATTGCCCCCTAAAGTACCCCTTGGCCGGCCAATTCTTGCTCCTCAAAAGTCCACCATTCGACCAACACTGTTCTCCCTAATCAGCTCCTAAATCCTCTCCCTTATCAACTCCTAAATCCTCTCCCTTATTAGCTCCTAAATCCTCTCCTGACAGACTTTCACTTCAGTTCCATTGCTTACCTTTTCTGTACATAAAAATTAATATCACTAATTTGCTTACCTTGCGACTCGAACCTTAGCTCTCCTTGGTCATCCACACGCCACCTCTAAAGCCCCCCAAGTGGCATCACATGCCAACTTACCACAGGCCTTATTGTGTTTTATTTTACCCAGTTAATACTTAAAAGCCCAGTTAACTTACCACATGCCAACCTGAAATGCATTTGTTATAGTCTTTGATTGGCATGATGAGTGAATTTGGAATGATGCATGTTGAATTGTTCTGTCGACTAGAAGAGAGAATTTCTTGAAATATTAATTACGGATGGATAAGGTTGACTTGACTGCTCAATCTGTATGGAATATATGTTTAGAATTTAATGAGATGTTCATGCTTGAGAAAAAGATTTTATTTCTTCATAGGTAAAAGAGATGAATAGTCTGATTAAGAAGTGTATGTTTCTTAAAATATTTGGATACAATAGAATGATCTGAGTGTAAAAGATGATGAAACGATCATTGTTGATCTTTGAGTATAAATTCTTGGAATGTTAAAAGTTTGAGGATGTATAACAAGAATCATCAAAATTATTTTTGCCATTTGGACATTAGGATGGAGATAGAGAAAGTTCATATGGATTTTCTTGTCTGGATTTTTCTTGTCCTTGAAATAGCCTAAGTGTTATCTACACGGGCAGAGACACGGCCATGTGTCTCAACCGTGTGGAGGACACGGCCTAGTACACGAGCGTGTGGCCTGGCCGTGTGGTATAAATTATTTTGCTGGCATCATAAACAAAGAGTTACATGGGCTAAGGACACAGGCGAGTCCCAAGCCACATGGGCGTGTGTGACCACACAGCCCCACACACACGGGCGTGTGACTCTCTAAAGCAAGAAAATTTATTAAGTTGCCCAAAGTTTATCGAATGTTTTCGGTTTTGTCCTGAATCACCCCGATGTATGTTTTAAGCCTCGAAGGCCTGTATAAGGGATGATATGCATGTGTTTGAAAAGTTTTAATTTTGGGCAAAATTTGGTGACCCAGTTTTGTATGTTTGTGAATGTTTAAGTCCGGTAATGCCTCGAACCCTGTCCCGAAGTTGGATACAGGTAAGGGGTGTTACAAATTCAATGGAAATAGTTTAGTAAGTGATATAAGAAGAAATGATATGATGAGCTCATCTATGCATATTAGTGTTTTATTCTAACTTATTGAATTGAATGATTGTGAATAGGCAATATTTGCTAAATTGGCAAGTTGATTTATAATTTGTTTATTGTGTGATTTATTGCTAAATATGAATGGCAAGTGTAGTTTTGGTTATATGAACTTACTAAGCATGTAATGCTTACTAGATTTACTTTTCCTTATTTAATAGTGCTCAAAGCTCGTGAAGGTTGGATTTGGGTCGGACCAATCATCACACTATCAACTTCTTGATCTTGGTATAAATGATGAATTTATTTTGATATAATGGCAAGTATAGGCTAGTGTGGTCAAATGATGAATTAATATATATTGGTTTGTAAATTAGCCATTGGAATGGCTAGTGATGTGTGTTTTGGAATGTTATGATATGGTTCATATTATTATAAGCTTTTACATGTTAACCAAGTGAAAAATGCATTTCTCAAAGCACAATCTAATAAGTAAGATAAAGGTAAATTTATAGTTGTGATTAAAAGTGGTAATATATCAAATTGAATGATGGAAGTTACTTGGATTTGGTTGGTAAATATATGTGAATTTTTATACAGGAAAATGGTTAAAATTAGGATGAAAAATGGGGCTAGAAAATGGCCTTATTTCGTTTACACAGGTAAGACACACGGGCGTGTGTCTAGGCCGTGTGCCTAAGTACATGGGCATGTGATCTAGCCGTGTGTCCCCTGTATCTTAAGTTAGCAAAACAGAATGCTCAAAATTGGCCACACAGGTTGAGACACGGCCATATGAAGGATACAATTTTGGAACATGGGCGTGTGCCCTGGCCGTGTAAAGTCTGCAGTTATTTTTGAAAAATTAATTTGCCACATAGCCTAAGCACACGGGCGTGTGTATTGGCCGTGTGTTCCTAATTCGTTGATGATGTCATAAACAGAGAGTTACACGGGCTACGAACACGGGCGTGTCCCGAGCCACACAGGCATGTGCAACCACATGGCCTGACCACACGGGCGTGTGTGGTACTGTTCATAAGTGGAATTTTGTAAATTTGCAAAAAAAATTTATGAGGTTTCGTATTAATCCCAAATTGATTCTAATGATCGTATTGGACCTAGAGGGTCCAATTAAAGGACATTAAACTAAATATCAGAAAATGATTAATAAATTATATATTTGATTTGTAAATGTTTTGTATTTATAAGTAATACTCTGTAACCCTATTACGGTGACAGATACGGGTTAGGGGTTTACATGTGATATTTTGGTTGTGTTTATAGCCATGAGAGTTGGCTTGTAAATGATGTTAAAGTTGATGTGTGTTTGGCTAGTATAAATGGTTTATTTTGACAAGTATGGTAAGAACATGGTAAATTGAATTGTGGAGTTTAAATGCTTGAGAAATGCTTTGATGAGGTATGATTTTAGAAGTTGAATTGATAAGTATCTGATTAGATAAATGGCATTGAATTGAGTACTGAAAATTGGTTGAAATGGATATTATATGAATTGTGCATTTGGTTGATAATTTTGGATACTTAATTGTATGATAAAATGGTACCATTTTGATTGTTTTGCTGTGCATGAATAAGGGTGGTAAATTGGCCTTGCAAATGACCTATTTTTGTCCACACAGGCAAAGACACGGGTGTGTGTCTCAGCCATGTGTGACACACGATCATGTTATACTGCCATGTGTCTGCCGGTGTTGTTATTAAAATGAAGTCAGTATGCTCTATACAGTCTTACATACGGGAATGTGACTGACCGTGTGGTACAACTCAGTATACCCCTAATTGGCACACGGCCTAGCAAACAGGCGTGTGACTTGGCCGTGTTGCATAAGTCATATACTCCAATTTTCACACGGTCTGGCACACAGGAATGCCATCGGTCGTGTGATGCAAGTCAGTGTTTCCACACAGCCTGAGACACGGGCATGTCTGGAGCTGTGTGAGGTACACGGCCTATTCATAATGACGTTTGATCCCTGTATGGTTGAAATTTTATTAAGTTTCCAAAATTCTCGTATGATATCAGTTTAGTCCCAAACCACTTCTAAAACATGTTTAAGGCCTCGTAGGCCCTTATAAGGGACAATGTGATTGTGTGGAATGGTTTATAAGAATGAATGTTTTATGGTTGATAAATGTATGCCTTACATTGTGAATTGATCGGTAATACCTCGTAACCCTACTCTAGCGTTGGATATGGGTTAGGGGTGTTACAAGAAAAGAAATAATAAGTCAAAAAAAATAGTAGAGTGATTGTCACACGCATGCCAAAAGAATGTAAAGGCTGCAAGTTTTTGGGACTGGTCCAGGATTGAATTCCCAAATGTTTATCAAATGATCGGAAAGGCTACTTTCTGATGCAATTGACTGCAAAAACATTATACAGGGTCAGATCATCAGTATGGGAAAGAATTAAATTCATGGACAAAAAAAGGGATCATTTATACAGAGATGAGCCAAGCAATATCCTTTTTTATAATTTACAAGTACAAAATAGTAGCCCACTTAATTTACAAGTACAAGTGAAGAGAAATCAACAGCTTTAAATATAAGGGTGAAATTCACTGCTATTACCTTTACAAACTTTGGCCTGCTTAATTCGGTCTGACCAAAAAAGAGAAAGAAATAGAAAATTTGGAGCTCAGTAACTGCCCTACAAAATCGTGCTCTATATCAAGAACTTGCTGATGTAATCACATAACATATCTATATGTCACTATTTTAATCACATAAAAACCTAAATAAGTGAATTGAAAACCAGTAACACCAAAGCTTTTAACCTATCTATATGTATTTCAAAGCATCTCAAAATATAGATAACCAGAAACTTGCATAAGGTAAGCTTTTGTTACAAAACACATTCAATTTTTTAATGGCAAGAGAACGTAGTGTACTGTGCTGAATGTAGTCTACTATAATCTTTTGAAATTATTGTTATTGCATGGCTCAGCCAATTCATAAAATGTTTATCTAGTTAACACAAAAATTAATCTATGTGTTCACTGACTGGATAGGAAGGGTAATTTTTTTCCAAACACATTAACAAGCAAAATTATGCCTATACTTCCTTCTTATGCCAAAAGAAATATGGAATGAGTTAAATGCTTTTTCGGCTCAAGTGTCTAACCTTTAAACAATTTTAGCATATCTTTTTATAGCTTTCTTCTTAATTCTTTTTTATATGTTTATTTATTCTCAGCCTTTTTTTTCCTTTTCCCCCCTCACAAACAGGCGACATATGTTTTGAGGCGTAGATAAAAAACCAAGGAAGCTGGTATATCTGTAGAAAGCTACATGAAGCTTAAATAAGTACAAGTAAGATTGGCTGAACTTAAATCCTCAATGATGGCAAGAGAACTAAAACAATATAATAAAGCTGGCTGAAATTCTCTATGACCATGACCAAATAAAGCTCTCAAATACAAATAAGTGCACCAATGAAACAATTAATGTTACAAATTTATCATCGTATAGGCTTAACAAACATAAAACATCAAAATTGCTCCAATGAAAAAAATAAACACATGAATGCAATTAAATCTCTTATTTTCATGTTTGTATTTCATAAAACTAAAGCAATCCTTATACTCTTTAACCAAATTTATATCTAAAAAAAAACTATCAACATCATCGATCCAATAAGCACTAGCAAACTCGTAGTTTTTCTTAATGTGGAATCGAAACAAAAAATTCAATTAAAAAAAGAAGAAAAAGAGGAAAGATATTTAGGACAAACAAAAGCTCAAGAAAATAAAGAATTATCCAAAAAAAACCCCATCGATCTGAAGCCAATTTACACACATTTAAACAATTACAAAAGAATTATCAACCTTAAAAAAAACAAAAATCTATCAATTATTTAAAACTTAGCATTGCAATTGTCCTAATCCCTCTGAATGGATTTCTTCACATAACCCATAGTTAGAAAAGCATGTAAATTCTTAATCTAAAACCAAAATCTGAATTCCAAGTTAGTTAATGAACAAAGCACATATGAACTACTCAAATTAAAATGTAATAGAAGATAATTTTCCTAAGACTTAAATAATTTTTAGAGCAAAACTGAGAGGCATCAACGGTCCAGGAAGTTGGGTTTTATTTTTGTATATTTTAGTTAAGCAAAGAAAAAACATGAGAAAGAAAAGGGACAGGATTTTGGGGTATAAAAATTATGACTGAGAAAGAAACCCAGTAAATCGTGGGAGTTGATATCGAAGAAGAAAAGGGATCTCTGATTTCTTTGTGAAAATGGCGTCGTTTTAATAAAAATTAAATAAATTCACGGCATTTATGGGAAAAATGCTGCTATTGCTTTACCTTTTGCGGCGTTTATAGGAAAAACACTACCATATAATGACTTATGGCGGTGTTTTTTGGCTAGCGCCATTAATAGTATATATTTGTAGCGTTTTCAGTCCAAATGCCACTAAAAATGCTACTAAAAGCTTAATTTGCTATAGTGGTTCCAAAAAAATATTAACTTCCATGTTTTTTTTTCTTTGACCAAAAATATTATTATAACTACTTATTTTATTAATTTCGGTAAACCATATTCAATTAATATTTTTATATGAATCAAATTCATATATTAATTTTAACTATACTCTCTATTTTTGTACAACAAGTTTGTACGTATAATGCGTTCAATATTTAACTATCAAATTAAATTAATTCAATAATTAATTTAATTCATGTGACAACTAAACACAATACCAAATGTGTTTCAAGTCTATTCGCTTCAACCAATGGGTGTGACCCTATAGGCTCTTGTAACGTTATTAGAAATACTAGAACATTTTTAATGTTACAAGAAATGAGTGGCATCTAGCAATGCATCATTGCTACCGAAGTCACAAGAAATCATGATTCGACATAACCTTTCTATGATAAATTTTTCATGTATTATATCCTTTTATGCTTTATATCTAGATTGGACATAAGTTATAAAATAGTCACACTTGTACAATCCAATATCATATTTCTTGATATTCTGAGTTGACTACAATAAAAAATAATTGTGTTATCTCATATCAACTTATTTGAGCATGGCCATGTATTTCTAGTCTCACTCCATCAAGTGGCCTAAGATATTGCTCCCATTATGTAAGAGACACAAATCCTACCTTGATCAATCATATCCTGCTACATAGATTGTGGCATAATTAACATCAGTCTTTATAGTACAACTTGTTATGGTAGACGTTTGACTGTATCAAAATATACAACTCACGATGTTGGGACAATGATCATCTCAAGTCTGAGGATCGTATACATAGTTATCATTATGATTAATGTTGTGACTATTACATAATAATCGATAAAGCATACTCATAGCAGGTCAGTCCAATGTGTTGTTCTCTAACACATACTCATGTATTAATTTTGACATTCCTCTATTAATGACAACACTTTGTCACCAATCAACTACACATTAGTCTCAATGCAATATTCACAATAATACTTGACTAAATTCCTTTTAAGAATAATCATATTATTCTCAGGACTTTATTATTAATCAGTACATTTACACATATAGAAAAAGAAACTGAAATAACAATGAAAATGCTTTATATTAACAAATAAGGTAAAACAAGTATGTGATTACAATCATTTCATGATTGGTCTTTGGGAATATTATAACAAGATGAACAGGTTGTATAAGTTGTCCCCAATCATGCTCCTCATAGGTATCGAGAATGGCTCAATCGAGGACATAAGAATGTCAACTCGGAGGTATAGGGTGGTAATCAAATGTAGAAAGTACATACTTTGCTTTTGGCTCCGTATGCACTTGTGCATTTCCTTGTAAATCTAGTGGCTGAAGTAAATTTGCTCTCTTTGCAAAATAGAATAAAGCATAACCGCTCGATAGGCTATAACGTCAAAAGAATTGTGAGTTGACGCCAAGCGGGTGCAAATGAATTGCATCCATATCTTGGCCATCGAGAATATGATGTTCGCGTTAAATTTCAAGGGCACCTCGAAATTGGCTTGGCAAGTCCACTCGCCACACCCCTCCATTAAATAACCGATTATACCCTCCATATCAAAATCTTCAAACGTGAATAAGTCCAAGGTCTCTAAGTCCAAGGTCTCTAAATGATCATTGGTATAATACGAGACATCATAATATTGAAAAATCACGTGAGGTGCAATCGACACCTCTTTGCCTCGGACAATGATGCAAGTGATCGTCTCACCTTGTTTCTTACGATTCTTCTTATCTTTTAGGGAGACATAGAACTTCTAAACGATGGCGTTAACTGCTGGTTGTAATAAATCCCAAATGTCATCGCAAGTGGACATGGTGGGATCGAACCCATGCTCCTGGATAAACGAACGTCCACTTATTTGAAGAAAGAACCTCCCGGCTTCCAGGTTATGGAAGTGATTGACATCATAATTAAAATAAAATAACAACAAACCCAAGTACTAAAATTGATGAAGTATGAAGTTAGAACACAAAACCTCGGATAGTTATAGACGAAATTTGACCCCTAATCGATGTGGCATTTAACTTTGAAATACAATGAGAATCAGGGAAATTTTATGAAAGGATAAGAAATGAACTTACTTATGTGAATTAGATGTCGGGAATGTGAGAATTCAACACTATATCGTAGGGAGGAGGTGCAGTGACTCAAGGAGGATGTTTTCTCTTATTTGGGTGTTTTAGATGTGTGTTTTTATTCTTAAAACAAATGGGTATAAATAGACTTTCAACAGGATTTATGCCTAAAATGACTTGATTTTTTTGAAAAAAAGGCGTTCGCATCATAGCTTATGCATGGTGTGACACGATGCCCTAAAAATTCTTATCTTAGCTTCGAAATGCTCGTGTCACACCATAACTTGTGCATGGCATGACACAACACTTTAACATTACGTATATTGGATTCGAAGTGCCTGTGTCACACCATGGCCTATGCATGGCATGACACAATGTTACTTCTAGCCCTTCGGGATGTGTCGATGTCATCTAGTCATTCATTTTTGTCCCTAATTAGCTTCTTTTCGTCTCGTCACGTCCAAAAACCCGAGTTCTTCTAATTCTAACATGAAATTACACTATAATTATCCTAAAATCTAATTGCAAATGGAAAATTGAAGGTAATTTACAATATTTACGAGTTAATTAAAGTTCAACGGTTTAATAACTATGTCACGCTACCAGAATTGTCTTATAATTCTTTAAACTTCACCATTGACTTCAATTTTCTTTCATGACCATCGTATACCTTCAAATTGTTCCCATACTTATTGGGATCTCACCATTTGTCTTGTTCTCTTGCACTACAAGTACCTACACTTACATAACTTAGAAAGTACCTTTGATCAATGTCGTTAGGGATTAAATTGAATAATACATAACTTCCCTCCCTAAGCTATCCATCAGTTTGGGAATCTTAGCCACATTTAAAAACTTTTATATCATTAATAATTTTTATAATATGATCATTTTGCTCGAGATTAATTGTCGATTTAGAAGTGGCAAACAATGTCTTACCCAACAAAATAGGGATTTCTCGATCTTCCTCAAAGTCGAGGAATAAAAAAAGTGATGAGAATTATAAATCCCCATACCTTAACCAATACATCATTGAGTACACCTTTTGGATGCACCAAGGATCTATCGACTAATTGTAGCGTGATTGAGGTATTTTTAAGATCCTTGAGTCCAAGTTCCTTGTAGATCAATAAGGGCATTAAGTTTATCTAGCCCCTAAATCACAAAGCACTTTACTAAAATTTTGATCCCCTATCTCTATAGAAATTGTAAAGCTACCCAGATCTTTTAACTTTAGGGTATCTTTTTAGCAATTAAAGTACTGCACAAGGCATCAATATCATTATGCTCGCCCTTGTTCATTTTCTTATGTGATGCCATTATTTCTTTTAGGCACTTGGCATATTTTGGAAATTTATCGATCAACTCTAAGAGCGGAAAATTGACATTAAGGGATTTAAATAAATTTTAAAAACTTACAAAATTCACCTCATCCCTCTTTTTCTTGTCCTCTAGTCTTGTCAGGAATGGTACCTTTATTGTGCTCGGTCTTGCTATTACCAGACCAGGCACTGGTTTGGCTATCTCCTTGATAGGCTTATGGTGCTCGGTTTCTTCCTCTTCCATTAGTTCATCGACCTCTTTAAGAACCTCTTCCTCTTCATGGATAGGAGTATCTGGTGGCTTTAACCTTTGCCTGATCACAAAGCGATCGCCTTTATTGTCTCCTTCTTATCTCTTTAAGGATTATTCTCTACATTGCTGGAGAGACTCTAGCCATTTTGTTTTTGAAACATTGTCATCAATTGGCTCACTTGGTTGCATAGGCTATCCATTCAGGATTTGAGTCATCCGCATGTCGCTTGGACTTGTCAAATGTCTATCTTTATTGTTTCCATCTCCCCCTCTGGTTATCCATATGCAGCATGGTCATTCCCCAGAGCTTGTTGTTGGAATGGTGGAGGCTGGTAATGAGGGTTTGATTGGGTTTGTGCTTGATTTGTGTCTCCTTAGTTGCCTCCCTATTTAAGATTTGGATGATCCTTCCAATTGAGATTGTAGGTATTTGAACAGGGATTTCCACCCTATTACCTATGTAGTTCACCTCCTCTAGTTGCTTTCCATAATGTGGCACCGCTCTTGACGGCTTGACTGACGTCTCTAAACAGTTAAGTTTTTCTAGGATTCATTGAAATTTATCATCATTGTTGTATTCATTCACTCATTTCACTGTTGGAGGCTTATATTTGTACATAAACCTCTAATTGGGCCATATGTACGAGTTCATATTCATATCTTCTATGATTTTATAAGCTCGCTCGTATGTATGGAACATGAGAGATCCTTTAACCACTCCATCTAGGCTAGATTTAATGTGTCTGTTAACACTATTATAGAATATTTGGATTTGGAGCCATGCTTGCAATTTGTGGTATGGACATTTTCATTACATTATTTTGAAATGTTCCTACGCCTCGTACAGGGACTCACCTTCTTATTATTTGAAATTAGTGATTTCTTTCTTGACCTGAATAGTTATACTTATCGGGAAAAATTTGTAGAGAAATTTTTCTGCTAGATAACTCCATGTGTTGATGGAACCCAATTCTAATGAGTCTAACCAATCAGACGTATTGTCACACCAAGAGAATGGGAATACTCGAAGATGCATAACATCATCGGATAGCCCATCGTACTTGAAGGTGTCACAGAGTTACAAGAACCACTTCAAGTGCTGGTTCTGATCTTCTGCCAAGTTTCCCTTGAACTGCAGTGTGTTTGGGATAATTTGAATAGTGGTCACTTTTATCTCAAAATTATTAGCATTAATTGTCGACCGTTTTATGCTTCCTCACACCGCATCTAGTGTAGTTAAGGTGTACTCACGTAACATCCACTACTCCATTAGGACTTCTTCATAGATATTTACTCAGTGTTCTCGTGGATCATTAAATAAACAGATCTCCTGGGGTAAATTAATTTCCACGGGTGGATCGGTGTTCAATGCTTGATGGTTGTGTCTGAGTAATTGCTTTGAATTTGGGTATGGTTCGATTGGAATCCTGGAGCTTTGGGTCATCAACCACTTGAAAACAAAATAAAAATAAATAAATTAATTAAAAATATCGTATATATAGGTTTTAACTTCCTTCTTATCTTATTAATTGTAAACAAATATTTTCAAGATCTAATGCTGAAATCTCCCCAGCAAAGGCGCCAACTACTTGACTGCCTATGAACGAGCTATCGCTTATAGTAAAAATAACACACCAAAAACATATATAACTTAAATTTGTGGTGTCCGTAAGTGCATCATGAAATTGTAATATAGTATAGTTTACAACAAAACACTTGAATTATTCTGAGGATCGTACCTAAGGGAGGATGGAATAAATCTATAAAAAAACATTTTTACAATAATAAGTCTAGATAGTATTAATAAAATCCTATATTAAGACAAACAAAAAAATAGATTAAGGATAGAAATTAAATATCTATAATAAATAAAAAGAAAAATAACAAATTACTTAAATCAATAAAACCAATTAGGAAGATTAACTCGCTTCAAGCTTTGTAATTAACTTCATATTAGGGTTTTAGGGTGGATTAGCTACCGATTAACCAATTATTACCTCTCGGCCTCAAACTAATTAATTGAGTGGTTGATACTCGCTCATCTCCTGACCTCACTTTCTTAAACAGGATAAACTTCTATTTACTCAGATAAACTTATCTCCTGATCTCGTGTTATCTGTGATAACTTCATAGGGTTGTAAACCTAGGGTTTAAGAACACATAATCTATACCAACAAATCGTCTCTGGAAACCATAAATACTCTGTTAATCACGTCCCTATCCACTCGTTAATCTTCCCTAAAGGATTTAGCCACTCATGTTATTCATAATCTCTTACTCAATTGAATTAATCATGTAAAGAACACGATTGAATCGAAAGAGAAACAAGATTAGAATAATTGTGGATTGATATCGAATGGAGAAAGATGTAGTAAATTGATTGGTTGGAATAATGAAATATGTCGATTGCAAAGAAGAAATAAATTGAACACTTCAATAATATAAAATAACCCTCGAATTGAAATCGATTCCAAAAGGAAAAACAAATAGTTTAGAAAAGCCAAAAGAAAACTAATCTAATCCTACTCCTGTACTACTACGGTTTTTTATTACGCTTAGGACGACTTAGTTATATCAAACCTCTAATATATTATTTATAGGAGTGTTGGAAGCCTAAATTAGGTCTTCGACACATCTTAGGTCTTTGTATAAAGTCGACTGTGCGTGAGAAAATAACCCCAGCATACTTGGACAGCAAGTTGACCTATGTTGCAACATAAAAGGTACATGGTGTGACATGACTTGTGGTTTCTGCCTTGTATGGTTCGTTGCACGCCTTAATGTTATGAGAAGCTTGTGCATCACTCGTCCTATACTCCCACGTCAATTGGGTTTATAAGTCTTCAACCTACACACTCAATTATACATATTAATACTACCGAAGGCTCTTGTTGGCCTAATAGGTCACAACACTCACAATTGTGTTAAAAATCCTTATTTTACAAATATTTAATCCTAAGTTCTAAATACCAAAAATGTAATATTACATACTAAATTTCCTAGAAAACAATCTCTTTAAGTGTGGAAATAACCCAAATTAACTACTACATTTGACAACAAGTTAGTCTAGTAGTTCTTAAATGTGATTAGACATAATAGACTCAAGCTCATTATTGATAACATATCTCTAAAAACTAGCATTTATTGATTTTATGGCTTCATCATAGGTCTTTGGATCCTCATTTATAAAAAATGCATGAGTAATAGAATCACTAATCAAGTTTAAATCACTAATCTTTGTTACAAAGAAAGTGAGGAAATCAAGTTTGAAACTAGTTGCAGTCCTTTGTCTTTTGCTCTTCCTAGGTTCAACATTATCATTAAGAACATCTCTATTATGTGCACTAGAAGAAACATGCTCATCTTGTTAGAGTATGCCTAAAGACCAATCATGAGATGATTGTAATCACATACTCATTTTACGTTGTTTGTTAATATAAAACATTGCCATTGTTATTTCAGTTTTTTTCTATGTGTATAAATAAACGGGTTAATAATAAAGTCCTAAGAATAATATGATTATTCTTAAAAATTTCTTTAGTCGAGTATTATTATGGACTTGGACAAGGATAATGCATTGAGACTAATGTGTAGTTGATTGATGACAAAGTGTTGTCATTGACATAGGGATGTCAAAATTAATACATGAGTATGTGTTAGAGAACAACATACTGGACTGACCTTCCATGAGTATTTTTCTTGGCCTATTATGTAATAGTCACAAATATTACTCATAGTGGTAACTATGTGTATAATCCGCAGACTTGAGATCATCATTGTCCCAACATCATGAGTCGTATATTTTGATAAAATGAAACGTATATCGTAACATGTTGTGCTATAAAAACTAATGTTGGGTATACCACAGTCCATGTAGAGGTATAAGGTTGATCAAGATAGGATTTATCCCTTCTACATAATGGAAGCAATATCTTAGGCCTCTTGTTGGAGTGAGACTAGAAATACATGGCCATGCTCGAATAAGTTGGTATGAGATATCACACTTATTTGTTTATTGTAGTTTACTCAGAAAATCAAGAAATATGAGATTGGACTATACAACTGTGACTATTCCATGACTTGTGTCCAATCTAGATATTAAGGACAAAAGGATATAATATATGAAAAGATTATCACAGAAAGATTATGTTGAATCACAACTTCTTGTAACTTGGCTAGAAATAATGCATTACTAGATGCCACTCATTGGTTGTAATGTTAGAAATGTTCTAATATAACTACCAACATTACAAGAGCCTATAGGGTCATACCCTATAGTTGAAGCAAACAGAATCCAAATACATTTGGTATTGTATTTAGCTGTCACATGAATTAAATTAATTGTTGAATTAATTTAATTTGATAGTTAAATATTAAACACATTGTATATACAAACTTATTGTATACAGATAGAGAATATAGATAAAATTAATATATGAATTTGACTCATACAAAAGATTAATTATATATATTTTACCAAAACTATTAATATAAATAATTATAATAATTTCAGTCAAAATATAAAAGAATATAGAAAGTGAAATTCTTTTGGAAAGAATATAATCTTTTTCTTGAATTTCCATTTGTTTCTCTAATAATAAGGGAATAGTCACGTTTTTTATTTTCTGATATGTGATATCAAATTAAATAAAATGAAAGGAATCCCTTAGTGTGTTAGGGTTACCAAGAAAAAAAGGTCTGGCAGCCATTCTTGAAAATTCTCTCTAAAAAGTTCAAGAGAATTTTACTATTCATTCTTTGACTGGGTGGATTACGTAGAGGCCAAGACATTATTGTTACAGCTTAGAACCGACATCTCCCAAAGAGATCCTATGAAAAACATCACTCATCATTTTTTAGTTTTTAGTTTTGAAAGGTATATTTTTCGACCCTTATTTTAACCCGATTCATTCCTCGTACATGGATCCTTGGTTGATGATCATCAGAATAATTTTTCTGCTGCACCACAGGGCATACCAGTGATCCAACACATCTTACTATATATCAGTACTTATGCTAGATTTCTTTGGAGGAAAAAAATTCTTAAAGAAAACATCTTTAGATTCACATATGGAATGATCAAGCAATGACATGAATCTATATGCAACACTATTAAAAGCATAACCAACAAATACAACATCAACAATTTTAGATCCGAGGACTAAAAAACTAACTTAAGAAACCAAATGAAATATATATATTAAAATGGCTTTATTCATGATTTAGCCCTTGAACTATACCCATTTTTCTATTTTGGCACCTGAACTTTGCACTGTTAACCTTTTTGGTACCTCACAACTAACAACGTTAAAAAAGGTCGGCTAATCAGAATGTGCCATTTCATCAATGATGTTGCAACATTGACTGATAATGTGGCATGTTGATCGATGATGTGCCATGTTGACCAAGTTGATCGAGTGTTGACCACCATTGACCATGTTGACCTATGTTGACCTACGTTGATTGGTCGTTGACCAGTAAAAAATCATTAAAATTTATAAAAAATGAAAAAAACCTTACAAAAATTTTAAAAATTAGTTATAAAATTAATTTAAAATATTAAAAAATTGTAAAAGTTCTTAAAATGCAAAAAAAATTGTAATAGTGCTTAAAATGTAAAAAATTGTAAAAACTACAATAATTAAAAAAATTAAAAATTACTTTTCACATTTTTTTAATTCTAATAGTTATTAGAATTAGATCTCTACTTCTTTTATACTTCTTATGCCTCTAAATAGAGACTCTGATGATGAATTGTAATCATTCCTTTGATAAATAAAGTACATTCTTTATTGCTTTCTTATTTTTTTTGTTGTTTATTCTCTCCATCTCTTTTTATTTTATAACACTTTTCACATTTTTTTTACATTTTAAAATATTATATTTTTATAAGTATAATATTTTCAAACCATTATAAAAATTGCAATGTTTTTAAAAATGTAAAAATGTAAAAATCATTAAATTAAAAATGATTAAAAGTTGAAAAAATGTTTAAAAATGATTAAAGTTGCAAAGTTATGTTTAAACCACCTATTTAACATATTGTGTGTAGGATTTTTACTCTGGACGTTGGTACGTCTAGAGATGGTCAAGTTGTTTGCGCCGTTTCTGGGGAAGCTATGTGACTAGATTGATTTTAATTTTTTCATTTTAATATAATAATTAGGAAATTGATACATTAAAGATATAAATTTTAAATCTCAGGTACATAACACAACTTCTAAGGGAACAACATTTGCTTGTTGATAAGTATTCATAGGGAGCATGATGCAAGCACTAGGAACATTTTTTTATATAAGGACTAGTTGCGATCTAGTATCACTCATCCCATTATTCGTAATCCACATTTTGAGTTAAATCCTTCCTTACTAATGTGGATATCTAGTAATGTCAGATTTAATGATCTTAAAATAGAGGACCCAATAGCCTTCCTACAACGATTTGAATATATATGTGCACTGTCACTTACTTTGAAGTTCTGCCAGACACTATCAAATTATTATTAATCCCTTTTACATTGGATGGGGAAGCAAAAGCTTGGTTAGATGCATTCCTACCTGATACTATTACTACATGGACTGATTTTGTATAGTTATTCCTTCCTTGGGTCTTGCCTATAACTCAGGTACTCAGCATTTATGAAAAATTATTTCAATTCAAACAATAAATTATTGAAACATTAGGACAAGCATGGGAGAGATTTAAAACAATTCCTAGGTCAGTATTGGGTGGAGGCATACATTTTGAGGTTCAAATACAACATTTCTATGACGGATCAGATAGTTAGAACATGCAAAAGTTTGATTTCATGACTGGGGGACGTATCTGGAAGAAAATTGGAAAGGAAGTCATGGAAATACTAGAAAAAAATTAGTGAAAATGAATTTACCTAGAGGATACATCGAGAGTTAGAAGCTGGGGAACTGGAAAAATAAGCTAGAAGAGCAAAAGTGTAATAAACTGGACTAGATTACAACAAATTTGGCTGAACATGCATTTAAATCAGAAGAAAAGGAATGGGATGATATTGAATAGAAAAATGACCAGATAGCTCTTCAACTTGATTGGTGGTGTCAAAGTAAGGGACAACTGGAGCAAATTGTCCTGAATGCAAGAAAACTGGTACCCTCCATTATCAACCCTCCTAAGTTAGAGTTAAAGCCATTACTAGAACATTTAAAGTACAAATATCTAGGGGAACATAACACGTTACCTGTGATTATAGTTGTTGGCCTAAGCTTAGAATAGGAAAAGGCCTTGCTAAGTGTTTTAAAAACACACAAGAAAGCAATTGGATGGACGATCGCCGACATTAAGAGAAATAATCATGCGCTGTGTCAACATAAGATCATATTAGAGGAAGGAAAAAAAACCTATGGTAGATGCCTTGGTCGGCTTAATCTAGAAATGAAAGAGGTGGTAAAGAAAGAATTGCTCAAATGCTTGGATGTAGGCATTGTCTACAAAATCTCTGATAGTGAATGGGTTAGTCCCACACAATGCATCCTGAAGAAAGGAGGATTAAAGGTGGTTGAGAATGATAAGAGTGAGTTAATTCCAACAAGGACAATCACTGGTTGGAGGGCATGTATAGACTATTGGAAACTAAACAATGCAATGAAAAAAATTATTTCTCGCTTCCTTTTATTGATCAAATGCTAGATAGATTGGTTAGGAAAGATTATTATTGTTTCCTTAATAGGTGTTCAAGATATCATCAAATTCCAATACATCCGAATGATCAAGAAAAAACCACTTTTACATGTCCTTTTGTCACATATGCTTTTAAACAAATGCCATTCAGATTATGCAATGCCCCGACAACCTTTATGATATGCATGACTGTAATTTTTGTTGAGATGTTGGAGGAAGGCTTCGACATGTTTCTGGATGATTTCTCAGTATACGGAAATTCTTTCCAACAATGCTTGGAAAACCTTGAAAATGTTCTACAAAAATGCGAAGAAACCAACCTAGTACTCAACTGGGAAAAATGTTATTTCATGGTAAAAGAAGGGTTGGTGCTCGGACATCAAATATCAAGGAAAGGTTTAGAAGTGGAAAGGCTAAGATCGAAGTTATAGAAAATCTCCCAAACCTTACAATAGTATGGGGAGTAAAAAATTTTTTAGGACATGCAGGATTCTACAAGTGATTCATAAAAGATTTTCTCACATATTTAAGATGCTTAATCAACTCATTCAAAAAGAGACACCTTTTATATTCAACCAGGATTACATTAAGGCATTTGAGGTAATAAAAGGAAAACTTATCTCTGCACCTATAATTATTACTCCAAACTGGTCAAAACCTTTTATTGTTATGTGCGATGCTAGTGATTATGCTGTAAGGGCAGTGTTGGGACAAAAGAGAAACAAAATATTTAGAGTTATTCATTATGCAAGTAAGACACTCAATTCGGTGTAATGCAACTACACCACTACCAAAAAGGAGATGCTTGCTATCGTGTTTGCTTGTGAAAAAATTCGCTCGTATTTGATGGCCAATAGAGTTTATGTTTACACTGACTATTCAACACTAAAATATGTTATGAAGAAAAAGGAAAAAAAATCTAGATTAATGAGATGGGTATTATTGCTTCAAGAATTCGACCTATGGATAATGGACAAAAAAGAAACAGAAAATCAAATTGTAGACCATTTATCCAGAATAGAAAATGATCCAGAGGAGTAGAATTTTGAAGAAATCAAGGAGACATTTATAGATGAGCAGTTATTTAGGGTAGACATCCATCAGACAAGGTTCAAAAATAGCAGCACACCATGGTATGCAGATTATGTGTACTATATTGCTAAAGGCATTTTTCCACCAAAAGTATCGTGGCAACAAAAGAAGAGGATCATGCATGAATCAAAAATATTATATTTGGGAAGACTTGTATGTACTCCAGCAATGCTCATATCAATTAGTATGAAGATGCGTTGTAGAAGAAGAAATAAATGATGTAACACCCGAATTTGGGCCTAGAAGTATTGGGCCTTGAGTGGGGGTCCGTAAGGAGGTTGTATATAGGCATTTAATTGTGCAATGAAATGAAACAATTAAATGTTTGCTTTAGTGGTTAACGGCTTTGAGAAGTGTTGGAGAATCTTGGGTTCAAACTTGGGCTTTAGCAAAAATTTTGGTATTAAGTGAAAAAAACCTAGATGCTTGGATGAGGGCCTTTTAAATTATTGTGCTAAATAAATGACACAAGGAGCAATGTGGTCTAGTGGAAGTGGCGTAATTAAGGTTGTATGGGAGCCTGGGTTCAAGCCTTGGCTCTTGCACTTTATTCTATTTTTTTAAGGGAACCTGGACTTTGGCCTTTAGATCTTATAATTAATTGGGGATAAAATATGACAAAAAAAAAAAGCCTTGTGGTCTAGTGGAAAAGTAGCGCCACATAAGAGGTAGGAAGGTGGCGTTATAGAGTTGGCAGGGAGGTCCAGGGTTCGAAACTCATGGCAATCAAAGAGCATTTATTTTTCTAACAGGGGGCGGCAAGAGTTGGTGTTGAATTTAAACTCTGATGTTGGAAGGATCCCACATCGGGAAGCTAACATAAGAGTGGATGGGAAGCTGGCTTTAAATAGAGAGAACCATGAGGAGAGTAAAGGTACCTTTCTTGGCTGATCCCTTTCACTATATGGCATGCTCGTTTGGGTTGGGCGTCGGCTAAGAGTGCTCGGAGCATGGATTAACTCCAGTCTCCTATCAGGTGTGTATTTCTCACTACTCTAGCTGTAGGATGGCTACTTCGGGCCACGATGGACCAAAAGGGGCCATATGGGCCCAATGGGCCTACGAGCCCAATTGAACAAGTTGTTTGATTGTGTAGTAAATATTGGACTAGGCTGGTGAATCTCATATTTGTGGCTAGATTTGGGCTAAAAGGGCCACACGAGCGTGTGGGCCCATTTGGGCTGGGAATGGGCTTTAGGGCCATTCGTATTGTTATCCCTGTTTAGAATACTTTAGTTTACAAAATTATTGAAATACTCCTGTAGGGTAGAATTACCAAAATACCCTTGGTTTACAAAATTACCAAAATATCCCTGGTTTGTAAAATTACCAAAATACCCTTGGTTTACAAAATTACCAAAATACCCCTGGTTTGTAAAATTACCAAAATACCTTTAGTTTACAAAATTACCAAAATACCTCTGATTTGTGAAATTACTGAAATACCCTCGACTTGTAAAATTACCAAAATACCATTGGTTTACAAAATTACCAAAATACCCCTAGTTTGTAAAATTACCAAAATACCCTTGTAGGGTAGAATTATTGAAATACCCCTGTAGGGTAGAGTTACCGAAATACCCTTGTATGGTAGAAATACCGAAAATACCCCTGTAGGGTAGAATTACTGAGATACCCTTCTGGGGTAAAATTACCATTTTGCCTCTAGGGTGTTAAATGACTGTTTTGCCCTTGTGGGCAAGTGACTGACTTGGACTGTGTGGTTGACGGATTTGATTGTGAATATATGTTGATGATATGAATGACTTGACTGTGATTGTTTGATTCAAATATGGGCATGACATTCTGCATACATGACATGTTGTATGGGTGGGGTTTTATATAAATAGAGGAAGTGCGAAAAGGGCTTTGCCCCAGTTTATCAAAAAAGGCTTTGCCCCAGTTATTAAAAGAGGCTAGGCCTCCAGTTATATGATAAAGCAGCTATGCTGTCAGTGGAGAGTTTGGTTGGGTGGGTTGAGTTATTCCCCACATGGTGTGTTGGTTGGTACGTGTGGAGAGTAGCGGATGATGGGTTGAGTAGTCTCCCCAGATGGGCTTGCATACATTCATTGATATTACATGTGATATTGAAATGGGCCTATGGGCCATACCTCTTACAGTAAAGGCTTCGACTAGTGATATGATTTATGAAAAGGCTTCGGCCCAGTGTATGTCGAGACTGAATTAGGGCTTAGGCCCATATTACTACTGTTTAAGGGCTAAGGCCCAGACTGTACTGTTACTAAATAGGGCTTTGGCCCAGATTGTACTGACACTGTGTTATTCACTGTTTGTTTGTTGTTGGGGATTACACACTTTGTTTTCGTAAACTCACCCTGTTTTTAATTGTGCATGTAATCCCTAAGCTTAGATGGTTTGGAGCTGCGAAGGACTCGGAGATGGCCACACTACTGTTTTTGTTTCTTTTAATTGCAATAAGTAACCGTTTTATTTTTTTTATAAGTTTTATCTTAATTAATATTATTATTTGGTTTTAGGTTGTAATAAGGCCGTTTTAATTATTTTTCTGGGATTATTTTATTTTATACCCTATATTTTACTGATAATAATCCAAAATGGGTTAGACTTAGGGCGCGTTTCCAAAACGATAATTGTTTTCAAAATAACGCAACGATACAATTAATCGGTTTATCAAAAATATCTGCTTAAATGAATTCCAACTCGTTTTTCTCAAAACCTAACCCCACACCAAAGTGTCGCAATGGTTGTGGGCATGTCTAGGGTTGGATCCAATCAAGAGCTTGGTACTTAAGCAGCCTTCATGGCTCACCTCCTCTGTTTCGGATACCTAGCGAAGACTATCTTTTAAAACACTAAGAAGGACGTTGAAAGAGGCATGGGTTTTCTTAAAAACTTCAATGTGACACGTCGGATCTGGGCATAACGTCTGGACCGGGTTTGGGGTGTTACAAATGATATTTTACAAGGGTGTCATACGTCTCCATGTGGGGGACATTTTGGTGGAAAAAGAATAGCTTAGAAAGTACTAGAATCATGATTCTATTGGCCAATTATGAATAGAGATGATTATGAATTCGTACAAGTATACAATAGATGCCATAGAACTAAGAGTATATCGAAAAGGGATGAAATGCCACAAACAGTAATACTCAAAGTTTAGGTATTTGATGTTTGGGGAATTGATTTCATGAAACCCTTTCCAAGTTCTTTTTGGAACCAATACATCTTACTAGCTATTGATTATGTCTTCAAATGGGTGGAAGTAGTGGCATTACCTACCAATAATACAAAAGTAGTACTTAGATTCTTAAGGAAGAACATCTTTGCCAAATTTAGAACACCGCACGCATTGGTAAGTGCTGAAGGATCCCATTTTTGCAGTAAACAGTTTGAAGCTACTTTAGCCAAGTATAGCGTGAGATATCAAATGACAACAACATACCATCCACAAGCTAATGGCCAGGTAGAGGTGTCCAACTGAGAGATTAAATGAATTCTAGAAAAAACAATAAATCCAAGTAGAAAATATTGGGTAGCAAGACTAGATAATTCCTTATGGACTTACAAAATAGCATATAAAACTACACTAGATATGTCTCTTACAAATTAGTTTATGGAAAAAATTACCATCTACTAATTGAGTTAAAAAAGAAAGCATATTAGGAAATTAAGGAATTAAATCTAGATCCAGAGTTATCAAAAAAGGAAAGACTATTTCAATTAAAGAATTTGAAGAATTTCGCTTCATGGCCTACAAAATACTAAGCTGTACAGGATAATGACCAAACTTATGGCTTGCTCATTTTGTTTAGAGAAGCCTTATAATTGAACTAATGTCGTGAGTCATTTTGGAAATTTATAAGAGATCTTATGGAAAATCAATGAGACATGTTTATATTGTTGATAATTTATGTCTGGTAAGTATCTTTGACCTTATAGAAGTTTTGTTCAGTCAACTAATACCTCATAACCTTATTCCGGCAACGGATACGGGTTAGGAGTGTTACACAAGATTTTTTATTTTGTATCGAGATGTTTGATATGTCAGCAGGCTAAAGCTGAACATCAGGTACCTTCAGGACTATTATAGCCAATGATGATATTGAAATGGAAATGGGATGGAGTTACTATAGATTTTGTATCGAGTTTACCCCTATCACAGAGAAAGAAAGATGTCATCTGGGTTATCGTTGATTGTTTGAAGAAGTCTGCGCATTTTATTCCAGTACATACAGATTTCTCCCTTGACAGATTAGCTGAGTTATACGTTTCAAATATTGTCAGATTACAGGGAGTGCCAGTCTCCATTATTTCTGATAGAGATTCGCGGTTTACATCACGATTTTGGAGAAAGTTACAAGAAAGTCTTGGAACGTGGTTGCATTTTAGCGTTGCATTTCACCCTCAGACCGATCGAAAATCCAAGCGAGTAATTCAGATTCTCGAGGATATCTCTGTTATTGTGTTTTAGAGTTTGAAGGCAATTAGGAGAAATATTTACCATTGGTCAAATTTGCGTATAATAACAATTTTCAATCGAGCATAAAAATGGCACTGTATAAGGCTCTATATGGCCATAAATGTCAAACTCTGTTATAATGGACTGAGCTCAATGAGAAAAAGATACACAAGGTTGATTTGATTTGTGAGACCAAAGAAAAAGTAAAAGTTATCCGAGATAGTTTGAAAGCAGCTTCAGATCATCAGAAATCATACGTGGATCTTAAGTGTAAAGACATAAAATTTAAAGTCAGTGATAAAGCGTTTCTGAAAGTGTCACCTTGGATGAAAGTCCTTCAGTTCGGTCGCAAAGGAAAGCTAAGTCCATGATTTATCGGGCCGTATAAGATTACTGAAAGAACCGGACATGTTGCATATCGATTAGCTTTACCGTCAGAACTAGAAAAGATTCATAATGTCTTTCACGTGTCTATGTTACGGCGGTACCGGTCTGACCCTTCCCATGTTATCTCTTCGGCAGATGTCGAGATTTAACCTGATATGTCGTATAGTGAAGAACTGATTAGAATTCTGGCACGTGAGGTGAAAGAATTGAAAAACAAGAACATAGCTTTAGTAAAATTTCTCTAGCAACAACACGAAATAGAAGAAGCCACCTAGGAACACGAGGAAGCTATGAGAAAGCAATTTCAAACCTCTTTCCTAGTAAGATTTTTGAGGACGAAAATCTCTTTAGGAGAAGAGTTGTAACAACCCGTTTTTAGTGAAATCGGAACAGTGGTTTCAGGACCACAAATTCGAAGTACAAAAAATTATTTTATTATTATTTTATTGTCTACAGCATCATAGTAATACCGTTTAAAGCTTTTGTTAAGAAATTTTACCTTTTACATTTCAATTTGATAAAAGGACTAAATCATGTAAAGTGCAAAAGTTAAGTTTTAATAGCTAAGGGTGTTAAATAGCTATAGAACTTTAAAGTGGAAGTCCTTATATGGCAAATAAACCATTAATGGTGTTAGTGGATGTACATGGCTTGGAAATTGTGTAAATTTTAATGTTCTTAAATGTTAATTAGTAATTAGGTAATTAAAGTTAAATTAAAATAAAACAAATTAGGTTATCATCTTTCTTTCATCATTTTCAACCGAAAGTTAAGGCTCGGTAAGCCATTTTGAGTTTTGGCATTTGACAATCTTGTAGGCTTGATTAGGTATGTGTTTTTGTCCCGCTTTTTATAATTTCTACGTTTTTTGGATCATTGTAACTTGATCTAGCTAACCTAGGGACTAATTTGTAAAACTGTTAAACTATTAAAGTTTTTCCATGAATGAATGTGTATGAGTTTTGATAATTTATGGAAGAAAATGGTTAGTTGTTAATAGATAAACAACTTTTGTTAAGTGATTTTTGATGAAATTGTCAAATAGGGATTAAATTGAAAAGAATAGAAATTAGAAACGGTAAATTTGTGAAATAAATAAAATGTAAGGATTGCTAGGGACCTATATAAAATTCTACTATAGTGAATTAAGCATGAATTGCATGAATTTTCATTTTATGAGCTAGAGACTAAATTGCAAAGAATTTAAAATATAAAGGCAAAATGGTAATTTTGCCAAAATATGTTTTGGATTAAATTGAATGAATTATATGTTAAATTGAATTAAATTTATCTATATAGATCCATTTAGACCTCATATGGAGTTAGATCGAGTCAAAAAGGAAGTCTCGGATTAATCGCCTTTGTATCTATGTGTACTTGTCGAGGTAAGTTCGTGTGATTAAATTGTGTTTCTATGATTTATATTGAATTATTTATGAATTGGGAATTGTTATAAATTTACATGATTGCATATCCAACGAAGTTCGATAAAATACTGAGTCCCGTTTGAACTTGAGGAATCCATAGGATACAAATGACATGTCATTAGGGTTACCGATTTATAGCTCGTGAGAGCATACTGATTTATAGCTCGTGAGAGCATACCGATCTTCAGCTCAAATGAGCATGCCGATTCACAGCTCATATGAGCATACATGTACATCAATTGATAGATTATAGTTATTAGAGCTAGCACACTATGTGTGAGCTATCCCTGGTATCCAATTGTATTCTAAACTATTTAACGGGTAATGTTCTGATACGAAATGGTATGAGTTCGATACAAACTATTACAGGTATACACATGAAATGCAAAGAAATAATGTTACATGATATATGTAGATATATGAAATGGATGATACATTTATATTGAATTTGATTAATTGTTGAGCTTATACATGAGTATTGGTTCATATATATATATACATGGAAAATATTGGTTGGTGTACATGTGCTTAGGCATTTGGCCAAAATGTGTTGGGATATGTTTTGTTACTTACCTATTACTTGATTAAATGGTAAGTTAAATTCTAAGTTATACGAACTTACTAAGCTTAAATGCTTACTCAGTGTTATTTTTTGTATTTTATAGTGAATCAGAAGCTCGTTTGGTTGAAAACCTGTCGGAGCTATATCACACTATCCACCGGCTCTTTTGGTACTTGTGGATATTTAATTTTGGTTATAATGGCATGTATAGGTATTATGGCTAATGTTGGCATTTATGTTTAGTTGTTGAAAAGGCCATTTGTTTGGCTTGTGTTTTGGTATTTTGATGATAGTATGAGTTTGTTTTTGGCATGTAAATATTAGTTTTAATGTGGTTGAATGATGGAAGATGAAATGATAGATGAATATGCATAATTTATATGGTTTGTGACTTTTTGAGAATTGGTATTTTGTTTAAGTAGCTTAAATGACTATTGATGCTAATTATTGAATGGCATTTTGGTACCAATTGGTTGTGTTTTGGTAAGAAAATTATTTGGTATGTATTGGTCCAAATATGCATGCAAGTTAGTTGATTATTTGGTCAAATTGAATACATGGTTTGGCATGTTTATATATTGTTAATTGAGGTGCCGAAGGACATATTGGTTGTATGATATTATACCATATGTATAAGACTTGTTTATGCATAATTTGGATGCCTGGTAATGTCTTGCAAGTATGTGCAATGTTGTGTGTAGGTACATACCAAATTGGGTGAGAAAAATGGCTTGTAAAATGGCCTATTTTCGTCCACATGGGCAGAGACACGGGTGAGAGTCTCAGCTGTGTTTGACAAACGACCAAGTGACACAGCCATGTGTCCCCTGTAGCTTTCAAAGGGTTGCAAGTTAGGTTGTTACACGGCTTAACACACGGCCGTGTGGGGTTACTTCAAAGGGTACACAGCCTCGCCACACAGCCGCGTGACCCTTGCAGTATTAAAAATTTTCAATGTTTATTGAAAATTTCTCTGGGATCCCGATTTAGTCCTGACTTCTTTCAAATGTGAATTTTAGGCCTCGAGGGCTCATATAAGGGACAATTTGTATGTTTTGAATTGGTTTTAATATGTTTAATGATATGTTATGAAATGTTTAAATTTTCTGTCCATTTGAATTGTAAACTCTAGTAATGCTCCATAGCCTTGTTCTAGCGACGGATACAGATTAGGAGTGTCACATTTTTCATTCACAAATGCTTTTACTTTTAAAACTTTTTCTACTCATATTTTTATTTGCTTTTCAAATTTTTTCTTTTGCTGCACAAATTGGCTAACTTATATTTACTTTATCACATTGATATTTCCTATTTCACTCTATTTTTAAAAAATTCCACCGTAATGTATCTACTTAACCCTCAAAACATATGGTTAGACGTCTATAGTCGTGAAATTTAGGATCAAAGAAAAAGGGAAAATACAAATTAACATTTTTGCCTCAGATTTTGCATAAAATTTTGTTAAGAATTGTTTTCTGGCTCAAATATAGGTACTAAGGATGAATAAATGGGGTTAGTTTTAAGCAATGCAAACAATTAATTTACTTATAGATCGATTATTTCAAGTTTTCAAGAAATCATTCCTAGATAATTGCCATTTTGGCCAAGTATCCATGAACATAATGCATATTTAGCAAATTCACCTCACTTGAATCTGAACTCAATTAAAACCAAATATTGAAATCACAAATAAGATCATAAGAACTCGAAAAGCATCTCATTAACAAGTTTTAACCATGTTTGCAACAAAATCACAAATTCCCTACAAGCTGTCTTCCTGAGCAACAGTCACTAAATTATTTATAACTGGAGATAAGAAACTCCAAATCAAGTGTCATTAATTTTCCTGAAAATAGACTCATATATCTTCCATCCATAAAAGTTTAAGAATTTTTGGTTTGACCAATCAATACCAGATTTTTATTGAAGTTTCCCCTGTTTCACTGTTTGACTATTCTGACCACTCTTCACTACGAATCAATTTTATCATTATACAGAATTCAAAATATGTTATCGTTTATTTAATTTGAAATTAGACTCATTAAGGAGTCTAAGAATATAAATTTTATCTTATAACCATTTTTTTACCATTTATAATAATTTTCTGAAAACAGAACAGGGGACCTCGAAGTCATTTTGACTCTATTCCACGCCACTTCAAATATTTCATTATTGGCAATTCTTTTGCTTACACGGTTTCTTTTATAAGAAACTACACTCATTAAGATTTCGTGACATAATTTATTCAGCCCCTAACTCAGCTCCCACAATTTATGGTGATTTTCCGAAATCACGTTACTGTTGCTGTCCCAAGCTGATTTATTACCCATTCTTTGCATTCATATTATTTAACATGTATATCACCAAATCAATCTCATATAACCTTTCACCATAACCGAATACACACATACACATATGAGATTTTCACATATACTTCTCATTTAGCATTCATGATTCAATTCCGATCAATCTAACATATAAAAGTATATAATACATACCTGACCAACTTAATGTATTGAACATATTCAATGGTAGTTTACTACGAACATTCGAAATCAAAATCTTACTCCAATCATCGGCATTAAGTCTGCTAGGTTTAAAACCCAAATCCAATCACCGCCACAAAGCATGCGGGACTTTAAGCCCGGATATAATACCAGCACAAAGCCTGCGGGACTTTAGCCCGGATATAACACCAGCACGAATGCCTTCGGGGCTTAACCCGGATATAACACCAGCACGAATGCCTTCGGGACTTAGCCCAGATATAACACCAGCACGAATGCCTTTAGGACTTAGCCCGGATATAATTCTCCATTATCATGCACATATATATATCATAACACATTAGCATTTCATTTACATTACTTGAACACAAGCACAACATGCTTATCAACCATTCCACTTTCGGCTCAATAGCCACATACAAAGAACACGATTTCGTTTCGCTCTCCAACATGATTTCTATAACCATTCGGCTACAAGTCATATGCACAAATTATTTATCCCACTACGTAATTCAAGTAGAACCAATAGGTCACAATTTATTTATTATGCTTATATACCATGATTTTATCAAATCATAAGCTAAGTTTCATTACTCAAAGACTTACCTCGGATATTTTGAACAGTTGTGGATAGGCTACTCGATTGCTTTCTCCTTTCCCCTATCTGATTTAGTTCCTCTTTGCTCTTGAGCTTTAAACTTAAACAAATGAATTTGTTTAATTACTTACTCAACTTTAATTCTATCTACTCGATTGCTTTCTCCTTTCCCCTATCTGATTTAGTTCCTCTTTGCTCTTGAGCTTTAAATTTAAACAAATGAATTTGTTTAATTACTTACTCAACTTTAATTCTATATTTGACAATCATCTAATTTCAATGCATATTATGTTTTATAAAATATGCCATGAGTCGATTTCATGCTTATTATATCAATAGCTAATTCGCATACACAAACAAAGATTCACATAACTTACCATGCTACCTTATACATGGATTCAACCATTTATACGTGTGACAACCCTAAATTGACCCTAGTCAAAAAGTGGTTTCGGGACCACTAAACCGAGGCATAAAAATAATTGACCGTCATATTTGATGCTTATTATATGTATATATGCATGTGTGAAAATTTCATGTTTGAATTTTGTTAATTGTAAGTGAATTTTATTAAATAGGACTTATGTGAGAAAATTTAGAAATGTGCTAGGCAAATGTAAAGTGGCCTATTTATGCATGTTGCAAATAATTGTACTTGCATGTCAAATTAACCAAAAACCAAGATGGTGGCCAGCCATGCTATGGGTTAAAGCCTATTATAAACATTTTCTGTTAGTGTTTTATGTTAGAAATAATAAAATAAAAGGTTAGTAATAAAGTAATGAAAAGGAAATTGGTGATGAAAACAAAGTTCTCTCTTTGTTGTTCAACTTGGCCGAATAAAAGAAACAAAGGAGGGGAAGAATTTCGGTCACTTGAATCCTTAGGGAGGTTAGTATATTGTGTTAAATTTGTGAAATGTTTACTTGTTTTAGGTAAATTATCATGGTTCTTGTAACACCCCGAACCCGAGACCGACACCGGAGTCGAACACGAGGTGTTAACAGACTTTAAACCCCTTATAAAAATATTTCCCAGACGCTTCCCAATCTGCGTACTAGTCGCTTTAAAAATCATATCTTGAGTTTCACAACTCGAAAATCAGTTTCGTGATTTTTCCCTGAAACTAGACTCATATGCCCGTCTACATATTTTTTTCTAGAATTTTCGGTCAGGCCAATTAGTACAGTTTATTAGTCAAAGTCCCCCATGTTACAGGGATCGACTACACTGACCTTTGCGCATTACGACTTGGATATCTCCCTGCACAGAGCTTCAATACTGATGCCGTTTGTTTCTATGGAAACTAGACTCAGAGAGGAATCTATACATATATGGTATGACTCCTAATTATCTCTGGTTAATTTATAATGAATTTTCAAAGTCGGAATAGGGAATCCAGAAACCGTTCTGGCCCTGTCTCACGAGAACCTGAATATCTCTTAACATACTGTCCATATGATCGTTTCGTTACTTTCCTATGAAAATAAATTCATCAGGGTTCGTTTACATAATTTATTCACTATTTAATTCCATTCCTACTATTTTTAGTGATTTTCCAAATCTACATCACTGCTGCTGTCAGCATCTGCCTTTAAGGTAGACTTTACCTATTTCATAGTTTCCATGATTCAACTAGCCCTTTTAGCATGAGTAGCACAAATGATGATGGTGATTAACCATTCCCATGGCCAATCCTTGTCAAGCATATTCACACTAAATGATTATAACATTATACTCAAACATATATAAGCCATTTTCGCATGGCTAACCAAAATTATACAAGTCCAAAGGGTCCATGACCCACAACAAACGGGTAGTCCTATACATGCCATATCCAGAGTTCAACTAAAAGAGTACCAAAAGAGCTTTGATAGTGTGGATGACTTCGACTTCGATGATCCCGAATCCGATAGCTAACGAACAATATCTATAAAACAGAGAGCCAAAGCAACGGGGTAAGCATTTTAAAGCTTAGTAAGTTTCAAGTAATGAAATCGGCTTTGACTAAAGTATTGCATTCACATAGCTAAATAAATCACTTTATTAATTCACATTCTCATAAGCATACTTACTTCACACTTCATCAACATATACACACACAAGGTATCAACCTATCTAAAAGCCGAAAATTCGTTAGTCGATTGAACGAATATTATTTAAAACGAATCGACTTTTTTTTTTTTTCGAAGCACATGCAAACATACCTTATCATTTGGGTTTATCGAGCATATTAATTGAATTTATTGCAGCACAAAACGCTCACATTCAAACCCAAGTTTCTTCGGAATTTAGCCGGATATAACCACAAGCTCAATTGCCTTCGGGTCTTAACCCGGGTATAGCAACTCGCACGAATGCCTTCGGGTCTTAGCCCGGATATATCAACTTGCACAATTGCCTTCGGGTCTTAGCCCGGATATATCAATTCGCACAAACGCCATCGGGTCTTAGCCCGGATATATCAGTTCGCACAAATGCCTTCGGGTCTTATCCCGGATATATCAATTCGCACAAATGCCTTCGGGTCTTATCCCGGATATATCAATTCGCACAAATGCCTTCGGGTCTTATCCCGGATATATCAATTCGCACAAATGCCTTCGGGTCTTAGCCCGGATATATCAATTCGCACAAATGCCTTCGGGTCTTAGCCCGGATATATCAATTCGCACAAATGCCTTCGGGTCTTAGCCCGGATATCATTCAAATGCTCATGCACACATATATCAACAATCATGACACATCCATATTTCACTTTCGTTACTAAGGCTCAAACACAAAGCATTTATTAAACCTTTCCAATTTCGGCTCAATAGCCACACACAAAGAGCATGATTTCGATTGGCTTTATAACATAGTCTCTATGCACATTCGACTATCCGTCATAGTATGACTAATCATTTCAATATAATTCAAGTAGGGTCATTACTCGAAGACTTACCTCAGATGTTGCCGAACGACTTCAATGGCTATTCAATTACTTTTTCCTTCCCTTTATCGGATCTAGTTCCCCTTTGCTCTTGAGCTTAAGTTCAACAAAATTTAAAATAGTCATTAATCGACTATTCAAGTATTACTTTCAGAATAATATATATATTGATCCGACTTTCACACACATAGATTATAGTAAGCTTTATAATAATCAATAAATAATTCATTGGCAAATTTTCATTAATGTTTACAACAAAATCACATATTCACTACGAGCTTTTTTCCTGAGCAGTAGTTACTAAATTATTTATAACTAGAGCTAATAAACTCCAAATCACTTTCTGTTAATTTTCCCTGAATAGAGACTCGTATATCTTCCATCCATAAAATTTTCAGAATTTTAGGCTTGGCCAATCAATACCAGATTTTTCTTAAAGTTTCCCCTGTTTCACTGTTTGACTATTCTGACCACTCTTCACTACGAATAAAATTTCTCATTTTACAGAATTCAAAATGTGTTGTATTTGATCTCATTTGAAACTAGACTCATTAAGGAGTCTAAGCATATAAATTTTATCTTATAATCATTTTTTTACAATTTATAATGATTTTCTAAAAACAGAACAGGGAATCTAGTAGTCATTTTGACTCAGCCCCACAATACTTCAAATATCTCAAGATCGGTAACTCTTTTGTTTTTATAGTTTCTTTTGTAAGAAAATAGACTCTTCAAGCTTTAATTACATAATTCACTCAGCTTCTAATTCAACTCCTACAAATTATGGCGATTTTCCAAAATCACCTTACTGCTGCTGTCCCCAAACAGATTATTACCAAATCAAATACTAACATTAGCATTTCACCTTAATAGCTAGCTTACCAAGCCTTAATTTAACATATAATTCACACATATCACATTCAGCTATATATACATTTATCATATTTCCATTTCAGCATATATAACTAACATTTATTCCGAAATTTTAATATCTAATTGCTTATAAACTTTCTTCGGATGTCGTCGACTAATTGATCGGCTACTCAACTACTTTCGATTTTCTCCGATCTAAATCCAATTTCTTGGTTTCTTGATCTTAACATATTCAAATAAATCTCATTTTAACATATTTTCATTCAATTTAGTCTAATAACGCATAAATGGGTAAATTACATTTTTACCCCTAATATTTCGCACTTTCACAATTTAGTCTTTATTCCACAAAACACAAAATACACAAAATTTGGTCTCACTCCTTAAGGGCCGAATCTTCCTAGTACCCATATAAGTCCATACATTTCATTTATTTCACCTTTGAGTCCTTCAAAAATTTATTTTTGTAATTTAGCCCTAACTACTCAAAATCACCAAAAACTTCAACACAAAACATATTAATCTTTAACATATCTTTCATTTTTCATCAACAACTATCAAAAAGCTCAAGCACTCATCAATGGCAAAACACAAAATCATCATCAATTCACAAAATTGAACCATGGGTTTTAAAGAACACAAAGCAATGATATCAAAAATGTGAAAATTATCAAAAACCAAACAAAAGACTAACCTTAATCTAACTCCCAATGGCCGAACCTTAGCCAAGCTTTTCTCTTTTTCTTCTTTCTCCAGTTTCGACAATGGAGAAGATGATATGATAGTGGCTTCCTTTCTCTTTTTTTTTTATTCTTTCTTTAATTCATTATGTCTCCAATAACCCAATTTCCTATTATAATATCTAATTCAACAAATAAATTGCCCATCATCAATCCATCTTGGCCGGCCACTATAAGGGAATTGGGCAAATTTGACATGCAAGTCCACCTGTGTGTTGACATGCACTAATAAGCCCTTTAAAATTAGCCTATCATATTTCACCATGTCTCATGTTGATCCCTATTTAATAATTCCTCATACAATTGGCAAAATTAGGGAATGAAATTTCCACATATGCATGTACACACATAATAAGCATAGAATATAACAATTAATTATTTTCATAACTCGGTTTTGTGGTCCCGAAACCACTTCCCGACTAGGGTCAATTTAGGGCTGTCACAGTTCTTGCTTAGCCCATGCTAAAATTTTCACTAATGATGGGTGAATGGAGCCTTCGGCTATGGTTATAAAGGAAGGAATTTTGATTGTTTTACTTGAATTTTGATGATGAATGTATTGAGGAAAGAACTTGGTCTTTCTAAAAATATGAATGGTTAAAGCTTATACTAGTAATAGCCGAATTAAAGAATGCTTGATGTCATGAGCAAATGTTGTTCATGTTATTTGGATGAGAAATGGTAGTTAGGTGAAGTAGAGTCTAGCAAATGAGCACATATGTGCATTAGTTGCTAAATGGAGAAAAATCAGCTAACAAGTGTGTACTAAGGCCGAATATGATTTTAAATATTATTGAGTAATGTATGTGTTTTGAATTGATGGAATGGAGAGGATGCTTTAATTGTGTTATGAACAATTATATGTTAAATTAAGGTTTGCTAAGCTAGCTATTAAGGTGAAGTGCAAATGTTAGTATTTGATTACTAGTGTATATATGTGTATTAGCCGAGTTTTGAACTTGAAACAAAATGGTATTTAGTCAATACAAGTAACCATATTTGTAGAATGTATTAAGTATATAATCGGCCTCAACATAGACATGCATATTCGGCCACATGAATGAATACATAGATTGATGTTGTACGTTCGGCTATAGGTAAGCATATTGATGGCTTTATCTTGACTTAGAAAATCGGCTAAAGGAGAATATTGGCTAATATGTTGAATTTGATTCATGATTTCGTACATATATGACTCTAATGCCTAATATATATGGGCTAAGTACCTTGAATTTCTCTTTGATGTTCAAAATGATTAAATCAATTTATTTGTTAAATTAAGCTCAAGAGCAAAGGGGAACTAAATCCGATAAAGGAAAGGAAAAGGTGATCGAATAGCCGTTGAAATCGTTCGACAACATCCGAGGTAAGTTTTCGAGTAATGGAACTTAGATTATGATTCGATTAGATCATGTTATATAGCGAATCAAAACCATGCTCTTTGTATGTGGTTATTGAGCCGAAAATGGTAATGGTAGATAAGTGCCTTGTGTCTGAGTTCTAGTAATGAAAACGAAATAAAGATGTGTTATGATTTGTGGACATATGTGCATGATTATTCGGATGATAACCGAACTAAGATCCGAAGGCATTCGTGCGAGTTGCTATATCCGGGCTATGTCCCGAAGGCATTTATGCTAGTGATTATATCCGGGCTAAGACCCGAAGGCATTTGTGCGAGTTGCTATATCCGGGCTAAGACCCGAAGACATTTGTGTGAGTTGTTATATCCGGCTAAATCCCGAAGATACTTGGGTTTGGAAGTGAGCGATCTTGCTGTAATAATTTCAATTAATACGCTCATAAAATCCAAACGATAAGGTATGTTTCGTATATGCATCAGAAAAGTCGATTCGTTTTAAATAGTATTCGTTCAATTGATTAACGAACTTTCGGCCTTTAGTTAGGTTTGATACCTTGTGTATGAATATGTTGATTGAAGCGTGAAGTAAGTATGATTATGAGAATGTGCATATATGAAGTTATTCATTTAGCCATATGAATGTTATACTTTAGTCAAAACTAATTTCATTACTCAAACTTACTAAGCATTAAATGCTTATTCCGATGCTTTGATTCTCTGTTTTATAGATTTTGCTCGTCAGCTATCGGACTCGGGATTGTCAAAGTCGAAGTCGTCCACACTATCGAAGCCCTTTTGGTACTCTTTTAGTTGAACTCTGATAATGGCATGTATAGGACTGCCCTTTGTTGTTAGTCAAGTACCTTTGGTAATGTATATATTTGGATAGCCATGCGAAAATGGCTTATATATATATTGAGCATAGCATTATAATCATTTTGTATGTTGTTCATTGAGTGGTATGGAAATGTTTTGTAACGATTAGCCATTGGAATGGTTAATCACGATCATTTTGGTGCTATGTATGACAAAATTCTAGTTGATCCATGGAAAACCATGAAATAGGTAAAGTTACCTAAAAAAAAGATGCTGACAGCAGCAGTGATGTGGATTTGAAAAATCGTTAAAAATAGTAGGAATGGAATTAAATAGTGAATAAATTATGTAATCTAACCTTGATAAATCTACTTTCATATGAAAGTAACGAAACGATCATATGACCCGTATTTTATGAGATGTTTAAGTTTTTGTGTAACAGGGCCAGAGCGATTTCTGGATCCCCTGTTCTGACTTTGGAAATTCACTATAAATTAATCAGAGATAATTAGAAGTCATTCCCTATATGTACAGATTCCTTTTTGAGTCTAGTTTCTTTAGAAACAAACAGTATAAGTATTGAATCCCTGTACAGGGAGATATCTAAGTCGTAATGCATGAAAGACAGAGTAGTCGAACCCTGAAATAGGGGAGACTTTAACTAATAAACTGTACTAATTGGCCTGACAAAAAATTCTAGAAAAAAATTTTAAGATAGATGTATGAGTCTAGTTTCAGGAAAAATTTACAGAATTAGTTTTCGAGCTTTGGAACTCAAGATATGATTTTTAAAGTGACTGTGATGCAGTTAACCAGCTTGTCTGGAAATTTAAAAATGAACTGCGTAAGTAAATGAATTAAGTCCGTTAACACCTCGTGTTCGACTCCGGCAACGGTCTCGGTACGGGGCGTTACAATACGAATATCAACTTATTAAACATTTATCACATTTCCACTTGCTATTTATCAATAATGCCGCACACACACAAATACATACATACTCATATGTATGCAACCCATTTTTGATTAATATATATCCCATTCAGCCCTAACTACTCAATTTAACCTTCATATTCAAATTTATAGGTAATGTCGAATGCCCAAACTTAATCAATCTCAAAATTTAGCTTTCATCACTTTAATTAACTACTACTTATTCTTCCAAAACCTCAAATACAAGGTATTTAGCACCTATACACTTATACCGAATCAGCAAGCACATATGATCCTTGGCCAAATGTCATTAAACACAAGTCATCAAAATCTTATTATTTAACATCTTATATATTATTAGATAAATGGATTAATTATACATATATACTACCAAAGCCGAACATAAAAATTTTACCTATGCATAACATTACTCATATTCCAATACTCATATTATTCAAAATCATACTCTAAAAAAAATCATGTACAATGCCGAACAATTAGATGATCAAACATTTAATTTATTCATTTCAAAACACCCCAAACGGCATTTGTTCAAGACATTAAGCAAATCCATGTTGCTATTACACATATGAGTATTAGCAATTTATATTTTTAACAAGATCAACTTCTTTCATCAACAATTCTTCATCAAAACTTAAAGGCAATAATCAAATTCCTTCCTTATCTACCATAACTGAATGCTCAATTCATCACTCAAAATTCAAAGTTTTGGCATGGGCTAAGTAAGAAACATGATAATTAACTTAAAACAAGCTACAATTTAAAAAATCTAACAAAATTTACTAACCTTCCTTATGTTTCAAATGGCCGAATGTCTTGCTCCTCTTTTTCTTTCTTTAAGTTCGGCTAAGAAGAACAAAGATGTGACTTTGTTTTCTTCACCATTATTTCTATTATTATTATGATTTTATTCATCTATATTATAAAATATAAAGCCACTTAACTAATAAATAATACATATATTTTATATAAACCATTATCATGGTCGGCCACTACTAAAAAAAATGGATATTTGACATGCAAGTCCATCCTCTTTATTACATGCATTAATAGACCACTTTAAAATTAACCTATCACATTTCACAATTGTCTCACATAAGTCCTATTTAATAAATTTCACATACAAATGACAAAATTAAAGCATGAAACTTTTCACACATGCATTATCTCATATAATAGACATGAAATTTAACATTTAATTATTTTCATGACTTGGTTTTGTGGTCCCGAAACCACTTCCCGACTAGGGTCAAATTAGGGCTATTACATCTTGTGTTTCATTCCCGGTCACCAGAACATCTATCTCAAATCATTGTACATTTTATTGCTTCCCGGATGAACAGACAAGTTACAATTATGAGCTTCGTGTAAGATTTTTTGAATGAGTTCTGAACTCTTCGGTACATAAATTCTACCTTTGAACAATAAGCATCCATCAAATCCTATCTGAAATTCTGAATCAGAAGTCAACTCACGCTATGCCGATTTAGCTAACAAATCGCCGTCACATTTCTGAGCTTCACAGATCTACTGTAAAAACATCGGTCTAGCTTTCAACTCGGCTAAGATCGAACTATCATCAGGCAATGTCAGTCTTGTATTCATCACTAGCAAAGAAAATAAAGATTTTCTACTTAGAGCGTCAGCAACTAGATTCGCTTTTCTTGGGTGATAGTCAATGATCAACTCATAACCTTTTAATAGTTCAAGCCATCTATGTTGTCTCAAATTCAAATATTTCTACGACATTAGATATTTCAAACTGTTATGATTGGTAAATATATGAAATTTTTCACCGAACAAATGGTGTCGCCAATTTTTTAACGCAAACACAATAGCTGCCAACTCTAGGTCATGAGTCAGATAATTCTTTTCGTGCTGCTTTAACTGTCTGGAAGCATAAGCTATTACCTTACCTTCCTGCATCAAAACAAAACCTAAACCATTTAAAGATGTGTCGCTAAAAATTACAAATTCTTTACCCGATTAAGGCTGAACCAAAACTGGTGCTTTGGTCAACAGTGCTTTCAACTGATTGAAACTTTGCTGACATTTCTCAGACCATTCAAATTTCACATCTTTCTATAAAAGTCATGTCATCAGTGTAGCTATCATCGAGAACCCTTTAACAAACCTTCGATAATAACTAGCTAATCCCAAAAACTTCTAAATTCAGATATGTTTCTCAATGGTTTCTAATGAACAACTGTTGAAATTCTACTCGGGTCAACTCTAATGCCTTCAACTGATACTATATGTGTAACACCCCAAATTTGGGCTTAGAAGGATTGGGCCTTGAGCGTAGGAATACACAAAAGTTTATGTGTGTAAGAAATTTCACAAATTGCATGTTGACTTTAGTGGCTATGTATTTGGGCATATTTGGAAGTGTTGGAGAAGTCTTGGGGTTCAAATGTGGGCTTTAGCTAAATTTTTGTTTTTAGTGAATAGAACCCTTGGTGCTTGGAAGTAGGATTTTTAAATATTTGTGGTTAAAATATATCACAAAAGGAGCTTGTGGTCTAGTGGCAAGGTGGCGTGTGTGGTATGCATGAGGTCTAAGGTTCAATTCGTGGCATAGGTAAAGGAATTATTTATTTTGCTGGCTGAGCTTGGAAGGAGGTGGAGTTGGACTGAGACTCTAAGGTTGAATTGGTCATGAGTGTTTCAAGGAAAGTTGAATTGGATGTTTAGTGATTTGGGGAGAAAATCAAGGAATTTGAAATAGGAGAGTTGCATGGGAGGAGTGTTTGTGCTGAATTGGGATGGTGGAAAGGGAGAATTTTGGCTAGGGGGAAATTGTGGTCACATTTTGGTTTTTCTTTGCTCAATTTCGAGTTTTTGGTGGTGTTTGACATCTAGTTTTGGTTTCTACTCCTTGTGTGCCAAATTCTTTGTTGCATTTTCTCTTGTGTTTTTTGATCAATTTTTGGGATTGAATATTGACTTCTTTTCTTGCTTAGCCGAATAGACACTCTCATTTTGGGCATTCTTTTTTCTTTCTTTAAGCTGAATTTGGTTTCTTCCTCTCAATCTTTTCTCTTAATTGCCAAATCTCTACTCTCCTCCTCCTCTGATATTTCTTTTTCAATCATTGGCCGAATACTTCTTCTTCTTTTTTTCCCCTCTCAAACCCCTTTTGGTTTAGCCTTGGTTTAACGGATTCTCTGCTTCTACATCCCATACTCTCTCCATTTTTGTTCTTAATTTGGCAAGTAATCTCTGTTAATCAAACTCGCGATGAGCAAAGGGGGTTCTAGCAATAAAGTGATGACAGTGGTGCCGAGTGGGAGTAGACGAGTAGCCTCTGCCCCAATTTTAAGCGACGTAGGGTATCGGCAGTTTGGGACTTTCCACCAAATTGCGAAAAGGTGACTGCACTAAACTTTGGATTAAGTAGGCAAATCGCAGTTGACCGTACGAGTCAAGGCAAGTGGTAGTCAATCCTTCGGCTAGGGGTTCGGTTAATATTCTTTTAACTTTGTTGATACGTGATTAACTGGTGTTATGTTTGAATAAGTTCTTAGTACTCTACGTAATCAGGTGTGTAACCGTATGCTATGTTTGATGATCGACTAAAAAGCTGAAAGTATGTGTATTTGTATGCGGTTTTCGATAATCGTTTAAAAGCATAAAGTATGTGTTGTTTACACTGCTATGACTGTTGATCGGAAAAATGCGAAAAGCCAAAAATATGGAGCATGATGCCACACGAGCATGCCATCGAACGTGTGGTGAGCCGAGCCCATGAACATGGGCGTTAGACTGTAGAGGCCACCACGAGCGCTCTCATGGTCTTGGGCTTTTCTGGGCCTTTTTTGGGCTAAATAGGCCGTGTGGGCCCAGTGGGCTTGTGGGCCCACACGGATAAAATGTATGTGATGCGGTAAGTGTTGTTTGGACTATGACATTTGCATAGTTGCGGCTATTTCTAGGCTAAATGGGCCACACGAGTGTGTGGGCCCACTTGGGTTGAGTTAGGCCCATTTGCACCGTTATGTCTGTTTAGGTTACTTAAGTCGCTCGAGGCAACGATGAACCTTCAATTGGGTCGTTAAGACCCCGGTTTGTAAAATTACTGAAATACCTTCGGTTTGTAAAATTATCGAAATACCTTCAGTTTGTAAAATTACCGAAATACCCTCAGTTTGTAAAATTATCAAAATACCCCTGATTTGTAAAATTACCAAAATACCCCTAGTTTGTAAAATTACCAAAATACACCCAGTTTGTAAAATTACCGAAATACCCCTTGATTTGTAAAATTACCAAAATTCCCCTAGTTTGTAAAATTACTGAAATACCCTCGAATTATAAAATTATTGAAATACCCTCAGTTTGTAAAATTATTGAAATACCTCCGATTTGTAAAATTATTAAAATACCCCCAGTTTGTAAAATTATCGAAATACCCCCGATTTGTAAAATTATCGAAATACCCCTATAGTGTAAAATTATCGAAATACCCTTATAGTGTAAAATTACCAAAATACCCCTGTAGGGTAAAATGATTGTTTTGCCCTTATGGGTAAATGATCGGCTTAGACTATGAATTTGAATGATTTAACTGTGATTGTATGATTGTGTTTTAACTGACTTGGCTGTGGTTGTAAAACTGATAAGCTTTTAATATATGTTTAAATGACTATTACTGCGCATGGCCATTCTGCATACACGTGTGATGATTGAGCATGATATACACGACATATTGCATGGGGTTGGGACATTGATATGGAGGAAGTACTATTCTGATAGGGTCGCACAAGACGATTGTGGATCCAGTATTGATATGTTAAGGTCGCACGAGTCGCACGAGATGACTGTAAACCGACGGATGGCTTAATGCCGCTTAATCTGTTTATGGCTCTATGCTAGCCTAAATATGGCTCTGTGCTATCTTGACTATGGCTTTGTGCCAATTGTATTTACCTATGGCTATGTGCCTATCATATTTATTGATGACTCTGTGTCGATCATATTTACCCATGGCTGTGTATCGATTATATTACCGTCGCTGATGGCTACGTGCTGAACTTATTACAGTTACCAATGGCTTTGTGCCAATTATAATACCACTTTTGAAGGCTTAAAGCCGTATATGTACTAGCAAATTTGCTGCGATTTCGGTTAGTACCGCAACCGGTACTAACATTGTAAGTGTAGGGATGGCGTAGGTGTGTTATTCCCCACAAGTAATGCAGGGTTAGACGGAGGCAAGTGCAGGGTTGGATGGGATGGCATGCATCCATGCATTCACACATTCTGCTTTATTACTGAGATAGGCTAGGCCCAATTGATTCTGTTATGGGCTGTGACCCAAATGATATTGTAATGGGCTTTGGCCCATGTAAGCTCTGAACTGGACTGTACTGTTAACGGGCACTGGCCCAGACTATTTATGTTTCTATTTCGGTATACTGGCTGTTACTCTAGTAAGGGGATTACACACTGAGTTTTCTTAAACTCACCCCGTCTATTAACTGTGCAGGTAATACTCAACATTAGGAGGATCGGTGCTGCGAGGGACTCGGAGATGTTACATGACCGCAGCTTTGAATGCCTAACTTTATTTATATTTAAAATTTCACTTTGGGTTTTGATTCTATAATAAAGCCTCTTAAACTTAAGTTATTTTATTTTGGATTTATTTATTTGATACTTAACTGATAGTGATAGAATGCTGGTCCCCAAAAAGATTAACTGTTTTCATAACACTGCATTTTTGCAACATTTTTGGATATTGCTTCCGCAACAAACAATGTTCTTAAAGTAAAGACGTTTTAAATGGTTAATAAATGCTTAAGATAATTTGAGTTTTTAACAAAGAGATTTCAACTCAGAAACGAATTTCTACCAACAAGTCCAATTTTTGAAAGACATTTCAATGTGACACGCCAGATTCGGGCCTAACATCTAGGCCGGGTTTGGTGTGTTATAATAGTCCCAAAAAATTTACCTCTTGGAGCCAAAACTCACATTTGCTAATTTTAATAAAGAGTTATTTATCTCGTAGGGTTTGCAAAACAATTCTCAAGTGTTTAGTATGCTCAGACTCGTCTCGTGAATATATCAGAATGTCGTCAATAAATACCACAACAAATCTGTCCAAATACGGTCTGAAGATTTTGTTAATCAAATTCATAAATGTTGCAGGTGCATTAGTTAAATCAAACGGCATCACCAGAAATTCATAGTGTCCGTACCTGGTTCTGAACACAGTTTTTTGAATCTTTTACTCGTAACTAATATAACCAGAACGAAGATTGATCTTCGAAAATACTGTGGCACCTTTCAACTGATCGAATAAATCATCAATACGAGGTAGTGGATATTTGTTCTTGATTGTAACTTTGTTGAGGTGATGGTGGTCTATACACAATCTCATCAATCCGTCCTTTTTCTTAACGAACAGAACCGATGCACCTCAACGGGAAAAATTGGGTTGAGCAAAACCCCTATCTGTCAACTCTTGCAGCTATGCTTTCAACTCTTTTAACTCGATAGGAGCCATTCTGTAAGGTGCTATCAATATTGGTGATGTCCCCGATACTAGTTCAATAGAAAATTCAACCTCTCTGACCTACAGTAATCCTGGTAAATCCTCTAGAAATACATCAGTATACTCGCAAACCACTAGCACTGACTCAAGCTTCGATTCAGACACTTTAGTATCCAGTACATATACAAGGTAAGCATTGCAACCTTTTCTCACATATTTCTACGCCAACATGGCTTATATGACCATAGGTAATTTACTCAGACTATCTGATTCAATACAGAGTGTCTCACTGTCCTGGCATTTCAGTACACTAAGCTTTCGTCTACAATTTACAACTATGTTGTATAGAGTTAGCCAATCCATGCTCAAAATCACATCGAATTCATCAAACGGTAATAACATCAAATTAGCCGAAAAACTGTAACCCTGAGTCATCAACGGACAATTTTTGCAGACTTTATCGACTAGTACATACCGACCTAGGGGGTTCGATACTTTAACCATGAATTTAGTGGACTCGACAGGTAAGTTCTTACTAGACACTAAATTCGTCCACACATATGAATGAGTGGATCCCGGATAAATCAAATCAATATCAGTATCAAAAATAGAGAAAGTACCGGTAATAACATCTGGTGTAGAAGCATCCTCTCATGCACGAATAGCATAAGCCCTACCTAGTGCTCGTACATCAAATCTCACAATAGAATCTTTTGTAACACCACAACTACCATTCACATTTTTGGGATTACGAGGTGGTCTACCTCTTGCAGCAGTATTGCTCAGCTTCATGGTCTGAGCTTTCTCTTTCTTGGATTTCTTTGGGCAATCTCTAAGATAGTGGTTTAAGGAACCACACCTGAAACACGCTCTGTTCTTTAATCGACACTTGCCATAATATGGTTTCTTATAGTGCTTGCACTTGGGCCAAACTTCTCTGACACTACCTATGCTTGCTACAGATGTAGCCTGAGGTTTCGGATTAGAGTATCGGGTACCTGGTCTCTACTAGAATAACCCACAGAAACTGTAGAATAGTTGTGATGTTCTTTTGATTTCTTTGATACTGACTGATAAGACTTCCCAGTTGATCTCTTTCTCGAGTCTTTGGCCTCACAAATCAGCATATGTTTTCTCTTTACTCAGCTCATTGACTTTATGTACTCGAATAAACCAATGCAACAAATTCTTTCAGATCAAGAATTCCAACCAGAATCTTAATGTCTTTATTTAACCCTTCTACGAATCTTTTACACATGGTAGTCTCAGTCGGAATACACTCTCGGGCATATTTGCTCAGTTTAACAAATTCTCGCTCATACTCTGACACAATCGTACAACCAAGTTTGAGCTCAAGAAATTTTTTACGTTTTTGATCCAGGAACCTCTGACTAATATATTTTTTTTCAAAACTCGATCTGGAAGAATTCCCAAGTGACCTGCTCTCTCAGCACAACAAAAATCAACGTGTTCCACCACTAGTAAGCTAAATCTTTCAATAACAACATCATGCATTTAACACACTCAGCTAGTGAACAAGATAGCTCATCCAAAACCCTGATTGTATTCTCTAACCAGGATTTGGTTCTCTCGGGATCATCTTCAGCAGTAGCTCAAAATTATTCAGCATCATACTTACGAATCTTATCAACAAGTGGCTTACTAAATTAGATTGGTTACATACATTGAGGAATAACAAGAACTGATTGGGGAGTAAGAGGGTGTGGAGGTTGTTACACAACTGGGTTCATTCGTACGAACTGGGTAAACCATTCGTGTAACACCCCAGTTTAAGGCTCACCTATAAGGGTAAAGAGGAAGGGGTGAGTTTGGAAAACTCAGTGTGTAAAGTATCCCAACCAGAGCCCAAATCAGTTCAAGCTTTATTGGGCCTAAGCCCTATTCAGAAATCAGAGTTAAGTGGGCCTTAGCCCATATCAATTTTAATCTGGGCCATAACCCCTTACAGTTTTAGAATATATTGGGCCTAGCCCATATCAGTATCAATCTAGGCCGTAGCCGTATTACAAGTTGAGATATATTGGGCCTTTCCCATATTAACACAGTTGGGCCCATTTCAATACAGTTGGCCCATAACAAAATAGTCTCATACGATTAATGCATGATAACCCCATCCAACCCTGCACTTGCCTCCGTCCATCCCTACACTTCCTGTGGGGAATAAATCACCCACGCCATCCCTACACTTACAGTGTTAGCACCAGTTGTGGCACTAACTATAATCTGCAGCAAAGCTGCTTATATCAGAATATGTGGCACAGCCACCATTACGGGTTCTTCCTCCATAACAAATGTAACACTCCTATCCCGTAACCGTCGCCGGAATAGGTAAAGGGCATTACCGGACTTGTAACTCATGTCAGAACAGTAAAATTTTAAACTTTTTCTTGAAATAAAGATCATTCATTTAAATAAGTACTAAGTAAACATTCAAAAGATGCCATTTTCGCATGGCTTATATACATTAACCAAAAATATTCTTCCGCCACTAGTCTATTCTATACATGCCATAAAATAGTTCTAAACATAACAGTAACAAGCAGTGGATAGTGATAGTGTGACTAGTTGCTGACGATCCCCGAGCCTGTAGCTTCGCAATGAGATCTATAAAACAGAGGAAACAGAGTAAACGGAGTAAGCATTACAATGCTTAGTAAGTTTTAAGCAGTGTCAACAGATAACAATCAAATTATAACATAGTTGTTCGTATTTTTATTTCACTCTTCCTTCGGGCATACCGTCCCTTTACCGAATATGCACATCTCATCATATACAATAGGCAGATAAACTTTCACATAAAAGTGAGCTCATGTGACATAGATATATCGTATGATTTCACATAACCTCTCACACTGATCCGATGTCACATAATCATAGGAATAGTCTCATAGATTGCTCTCGTATGCATCACATAACTACCTTATGATTTAGTGCAAATCAAGCTCACATATAAACTTGGAGTACATACCTGTTTAACCTTTCGCATTGAATATATTTATAAGCAATTCTTATTACGAAGTCTTATAGCTTTAACCTCGGATTATCGGTGAGACCTTTAGCTCAGACGAAATCTCCACACGAAGTCATCGGGTCTTACCCGGACATAATCCCCACACGTAGTCATCGGGTCTTACTCGGACATAATCTCCACACGTAGTCATCGGGTCTTTAGAGCTCGGATATAGTACGAGCACGAAGCTTACGGACATTAATCAGTGATAATATTATCGCATAAAGCCTGCGGGGTTTTAACACGGATATAGTACTGACACAAATGCCATTCGGGACTTATCACATTTATACACTTTCACATCCATCACGTTGGCCACTCGGCCCTGTCACATATATACACTTTCACATTCATCACATCGGCCATTAGGCCTTATCACATAAATACACTTTCACATTCATCACATTGGCCATTAGGCCTTATCACATATATACACTTTCACATTCATCACATCGGCCATTAGGCCTTATCACATATATACACTTTCACATTCATCACATCGGCTATTAGGCCTTATCACATATATACACTTTCACATTCATCACATCGGCTATTAGGCCTTATCACATATATACACTTTCACATTCATCACATCGGCCATTAGGCCTTATCACATATATAGACACTTTCACATTCATCACATCGGCCATTAGGCCTTATCACATATATAGACACTTTCACATTCATCACATTGGCCATTCGGCCTTATCACATATATACACTTTCACATTCATCATATCGGCCATTAGGCCTTATCACATATATATACACTTTCACATTCATCACATTGGCCATTCGGCCTTATCACATATACACACTTTCACATTCATCACATCGGCCATTAGGCCTTATCACATATATATATACACTTTCACATTCATCACATCGGCCATTAGGCCTTATCACATATATATACACTTTCACATTCATCACATTGGCCATTCGGCCTTATCACATATATACACTTTCACATTCATCACATCGGCCATTAGGCCTTATCACATATATACACTTTCACATTCATCACATAGAATCCTAAATCAAAATATAGATTTTCATGTATTCACATCACAATTATCCAAATATCACAATTTAGAATTTACGTATGGGTTTAATCAATAGCTTATGAGCAACTAAAACAAGTTTATCAAGGTTTACAACACAATCTCAAATTCAGCACAAGCTGTTTTTCCTGAGCAATAGTCACTAAATTATTTATAACTGGAGCTACAAAACTCCAAATCACTTTCCGTTAATTTTTCCTAAATATAGACTTGTATATCTTCTATCCATAAAATTTCCCGAATTTTAGGTTTGGCCAATCAATACCAGATTTTTCTTAAAGTTTCCCCTGTTTCACTGTTTGACTAATCTGACCACTCTTCACTACGAATCAAATTTCTCATTTTACAGAATTAAAAATGTGTTGTATTTGATTTCAATTGAAACTAGACTCATTAAGGAGTCTAAGCATATAAATTTTATCTTATAACCATTTTTTTACAATTTATAATGATTTTCTAAAAACAGAACAGAGGATTACAGTGTCATTCTGCGCTGTCTCACACAACTTTAAGTATCTCATTATCGGAAATTCCTTCGCTTACACGGTTTCTTTTATAAGAAACTAGACTCATTAAGATTTAATTTCATGTCTCATTCAGCCTCTAATTCAAATCCATAAATTTATGGTGATTTTCTAAAGTCACGTTACTGCTGCTGTCCTAAGCAGACTATTTCAAATTACCCTTAAATTCCCAAGCTCAAACACTTAAGAACTTACCATTTGAGCTTAGAACATATCATGGCCACATCATATCTTATTAAATCAACTCATCATGTCCTATTATAATTGAATTTACTCAACGTTTAATCACTTAAAACTTACCTCGGATGTTGTTGAACGATTTCGGCGGCTATTCGATCACTTTTTCCTTTCCTTTATCCAACTTTGGTCCTCTAAGCTCTTGAGCTAATTCAAACAAATTTAACTTATTAAAGTCTCATTATGCTAGCTTATGGCCGAATATGACAATGAATTTGATAGGTCATATGGCCACCTTTAGCTCAAATACAAAATGGTCATACGCATTTTTAATCACATTAAGCAATTTAGTACAATTAATCAAACATTTCCTCATGTGCACCTTTAGGACCAAATACACACATCATTAACCTAATATCAATTAACTAAGCACTTAACAAATTCTCCTTGAGCCTATTGTCTAAGTCAAGATAGGATCATCATTATGCTTACCTATAGCCGAATGTACAACATCAATCTATGCATTCATTCGTGTGGCCGAACATGCATGTCTATGTTGAGGCCGATTGCATACTTAATACATTCTACAAGTATGGTCACTTGTATTGACCAAATACCATTTTGTTTCAAGCTCAAAACTTGGCTAATACACATATATGCACTATTAAAACATCCTCTCCATTCCATCAATTCAACACATGCATTACTCATTAATATACAAAATTATATTCGGCCTTAGTACACCTCTTGCTGGCCGAATTTTTTTCTCCATCTAGCAACATTTTATGTACTATGCCGAACCAAAAAGAACAAACACCTAGCTTAATCATTTCTAAAACACTTAACCGGCCTTTGACCAAGACTTTAAACAAAGTCTATGTTCGGCTATCACACATATGGGCAATCACATAATCAAACACTAAACCTTAACTTCCAAGCCAAAACAACTAGCAAATTCAACACATCCAACATAAATTTCCATGCTAATGACATCAAAACAACTACTAAGAATTTCAAGCTCCTTGGCCGAATTTCAATCTTCCAAAATAACAAAAATTTGAACCATGAAATAGGTAGAATTCAAACTAACCGTTCAATTTATGCATGAATTTCCAAGAGTAGCATTGTACATACCTTAATCTAGCAATCTCCTTAGCCGAAAATTTTAACAACAAAAGGAAATTTCTTCTCCACCCTTTCCTAGCTACGGCAATGGAGGAATAAACCAACTTTGGTTTCTCCTCCCACTAACACATTATTTTTATTACCCATACTCTTTTATTCATCTTTAATTCATTTAATACATTTTTTATTACATATTTCTCACCACTAATAAATATAATAATATTAAACCATGCATATAATGCCCATACTTATGAGCTTGGCCGGCCACTAGCATTAAAAGTGGCAAATTGGCATGCAAACCCACTTATTTGCATCATTCAATAATTAATCACTTAAAATAAGCCACACATATATTCAAAGCTTCTCACATAAGTCCTTTTTATTTAGAAACACATTCAAATTGACAAAAATCAAAGCATTCAAATTTCACACATGCATGATCACATATTTTAGACATAAAATATTATATTCAATTATTTCTGCAACTCGGTTTAGCGGTCCCGAAACCACTTCCCGACTAAGGTCAAATTAGGGGTGTCACAACAAAACCCAACCCCATGCAGTATGACATGTATGCAGAATATATATAATTAACAAGGCATGCTTCAGAAAGACAGTCAGATTATAGCGTAAGAATAGTTATTTACCCTCGAGGGGCGTAATCGTAAACTTACCCCTTTAGGGGTATTACGATAGTTCTACCTTATAGAGGTATTTCAGTAATTTTATCAGTCTTTTTAGGGTTTCATGCTCATTACAGTTATTAACGTGTAACGTTTTTACCGAAATGTGCCCGTTGCCCATTACCCAATTTCGGCCCATTGAAGCCCAAATTCACCGAGGTGCACAAAATTGCGCACTTTGCAATCTTACCGTAGCAGATACCAAAATTATCAATACAAACAATCCCACGAGCGCTTGCACGCTTGCAAGTTCTCGAAATGCCAGCTTTTTGGCATTTCGTCTTTACGGCTTTTACCGATCTAGTCTACTAGTGGGTGTCGTTTACACCCCTGTTTTACGACGATCGCTTGCCAAAATCTACCATGTACCTATCCTTTGTCGCAAATAATGACTAAGTCTAGATCCAGTCATTTCGATGTCCTCACTTCCCACTGCTCCTTGATCGACAGCCTTTATTCCACCGAAGATTCACTTGCCAGAAATATTCCCAAGTACCTTCCTATTCCCGATCTGATGTAGATCAACTGCCCAAAATATGAGTAGAGAACAGATCTAATGATTCGGCTTCTAGAACCTATTCTTAGGTACGCTTATTTCAGTTTAAGAAGAAAATAGAAGAATAACGAAGAAAAAGAATAGAGGATTCAGCAAAGGAGTAAAGTCGGCTATCACGTAGTGTGGTTTGGCTTTTCGAAGGGTAATCGGTTAGCAATGGTTTGGTGGAAGAAAAAGAAAAGGGAAAGAATTTTAAGAATAGCAATAGAAGATTTAGGCTTCAGCGAAGAAAAGAAAGATGGATCAAAAGGAATGAAAGTTGATGAAATAAAATAAAAAATATGATAAGAGAATTTGAGCTGAAAAAAAATAAACAAACAATTCATCCTAGCCAAAATTTTAGAGCTATTTCGGCATCTAATTGCCCAAAGCCGAATGAGTTCTATATTGGCACCACCGTCTTTCCCATATTCAAATTCCTTGTTTTGCTCCTTAATTTTAGCCCTTAGCATAGTTTGAATTTCATTTAAACTCCTTCCCACCGTTTAGCAGCCTTATCCACCCCTTGCACCGCTTCAGCACGTTACTAAGAGAGTCCTGATTAGACTCCAACTCCTTCCCCACTTGAGCAGCAAAATTGGTCCTTCGTGTGCACAGAAGCTCGAACTCCAGACCTCCTCCTATCCCTGCGCTTCACATCCTGCTGCTGGCCACTGCACCAAGCTTTCCTTTCATGAAATAATCTTCTCACATTTAATTTTAAGTCTTAAATGCTGCAGTCACGACTACCTAAAAAAAATCAAAATTTCACCTTCCCCTGGAATCAAATCCACATCCTCTCGGCATGTCTAGCATGCTGCTGCCACTGAGCCACAGGCGCTCCTTATGGTAACTCATTTAAAAAAATAAACGTCTCGCGCGCCTTGTGCCTCGAACTGGGGTCCCCTTCAGCCTTCTAATGTCCCTGCGATAGCCCTTGACTTAAAAACATGTTTGTGCACATTGGGAATCAAACCCCAGCCTTCCTTCCTGCTGTCCAGCGTGCCTAACCACTGGGCCAGGCGTTCCTTTATGCCCAGTTTCTGCCCACCTTATTTTTAAGGCCTTATGCCCAGATTTCCTTAAGAGGCAAAATTTAAGAATTTTGCTAAAGCTATGGGCCGAGCCCCGAACTTTTTCCCACACCATAAACCCTTCGTAATTTATTTAATTACTAAACTAACATACTAAATAATAATAATAATAATAATAATAATAACATCCAAATTATTTGGGCCGTCTTCTACCTGAACCCAGGCTCAAGGGCCAATACTTTTAGGCCCAAAAATCAGGGCGTTACAATTCGCTCATCATCTGGAAGAAGGCTTCCTTAGCCTTACCTCCCCGGCTCTTAGATACGGGCCTTATACTGCCCAGTGCTACTTCGTGAACAGAGGCTTGAATGTTACTCTCTACTTCATCGAACTCAACTTGGTTGGACGTTATTGTTATATGAAAACATGTTTTAAATAGTCAAGAGATATCACACTATCATAGGTTATATAATGGCGTGTATAGTTATACTCGTACACGCTACATTCAGTTTGAGAATCAACTAAACCGTAGCTTTAATGCCAATAAATGAATACCCCTAACCCTTATCTGTCACCGAAACAGGGTTACTAAGCATTACCGAAGTTTACAATTGAAACGGATAGAAAATTTAAAATTTCATAACATATCATTAAACATATTAAAACCAATTCAAAACATACAAATTGTCCCTTATAAAAGTCCTCGAGGCCCAAAATACACATTAGAAACAAGTCAGGACTAAATTGAGATCCCAGAGAAATTTTAAAAAAACATTGAAAATTTTTAATACTGTGGCCGTGTGACTCACACGGTCAAGAGACACGTTCGTGTGGGCATTCGAAGTAGTGACACACAGATGCCTAGCTGTGTTCGTGCCTGTGTAACTCACTGACTTGGGTCACACGGCCAAGCCACATGCCCGTGTGCTAGGCAATGTACCCTTCGAAGAAACCCTACATGCCCGTGTGCCAGGCCGTGTGTTAGGTCGTGTAATAGCCAGACTTGCAACTCTTTGAAAGCTATAAGGGACACATGGCCATGTCACCTGGCCATGCCTCGTACATGGTTGAGGCAGATGTCCGTGTCTCTACCCGTGTGGACGAAAATAGGCCATTTTATAAGCCATTTTCTCACCCAATTTGGCATATACCTACACATAACATTGCACATACTTGGAAGATATTACAAAGCATCCAAATCACGCATAAACAAGTCTTATACATATGGTATAATATCATACAACCAATATACCATTAGGCACCTCAATTAACAATATATAAACAAGCTTAACCATGTATTGAATTTGACCAAATAATCAACTAACTTGCATGAATATTTGCACCAATACATACCAACTAATTTTCTTACCAAAACACAACCAATTGGTACCAAAATGCTATTCAATAATTAGCCTCAAAATTCATTTAAGCTACTCAAACAAAGTACCAATTCTCAACAAGTCCCAAGCCATATAAATTATGCATGTTCATCTATCATTTCATCTTCCATCATTCAACCACATTAAAACTAATATTTACATGCCAAAAATAAACTCATACTATCATCAAAATACCAAAACACAAGCCAAACAAATGGCCTTTTCAACAACTAAACATATAGGCCAACATAAGCTACAATACCTATACATGCCATTATAACCAAAATTAAATATCCACAAGTACCAAAAGAGTCGATGGATAGGGTGATATAGCTCCAACAAGCTTCCAACCTAAAAGAGCTTCCAATTCACTATAAAACATGAAAACTAACACTGAGTAAGCATTTAAGCTTAGTAAGTTCGTATAACTTAGAATTTAACTTACTACTTAATAAAGTAATAGGTAAGCAACAAAGCATATCCCAACACATTTTGGCCAAATGCCTAAGCACATATACACCAGCCAACATTAGCTATGTAAATACATATATGAACCAATACTCATGTATGAGCTCAACAACTAATCAAATTCCATATATATGATCATTCATTTCATATATCTATATATATCATGTAACATCATTTCCATGTATTTCTTGTGTATACCTGTAATAGTTCGTATCGAACTCATACCATTTTGTATCATAACATTGCTCGTTGAACCATTTAGAATACAGTTGGATACCGGGGATAGCTCACACATAGTGTGCTAGCTCTTATAACTATAATCCGGCAATTCATGTACATGTATGCTCATTCGAGCTGTGAGTCGGTATGCTCATTTGAGCTGAAGATCGGTATGCTCTCACAAGCTATAAATCGATAACCTTAATGACATGTCATTTGTATCCTACAGATTCCTAAGGTTAAAACGAGACTCGATATTTTGTCAAACTTCATTGGTTATGCAATCATGAAAATTTATAACAATTCAAAATTCATAAATAATTCAATCTAAATCATATAAACACAATTTAATCACACGAACATACCTCGACGAGTATACATAGACATGGAGGCCATTAATATGAGACTTTCTCTTTGCCCCCATCTAACTCCGTACGAGGTCTAACTGGATCTATACGGATAAATTTAATTTAATTTAACATATAATTCATTCAATTTAATCCAAAACATATCTTTGGAAAAATTATCATTTTGCCCATATACTTTTACATTCTTTGCAATTTAGTCATTAGCTCATAAAATGAAAATTCTTGCAATTCATACTTAATCTACTATAGCCAAATTTTATATAAGTCCCTAGTAAACCCTGTATTTCATTTATTTCACAAATTTACCATTTATAATTTCTATTTTTTCAATCTAATCCCTATTTGACAATTTCATTAAAAATCACTTAACAAAAGTTGTTTATCTATTAACAACTGTCCATTTTCTTCCATAAATAATCAAAACTCATACACATTCGTACATGGAAAAACTTTAATAGTTTAACAGTTTCACAAATTAGTCCCAGGCTAGCTAGATTAAGCTACAACGATCCCAGAAACGTAGAGATTATAAAAAAAAAGGACAAGAATACATTCCTAATCAAGCATGCAAGATTGCTGAATGCAAAAACTCAAAAATGGCTTCCCAAGCTTTAAGTTTCTATTGAAAATGATGAAAGAAAGATGATAACCTAATTTGTTTTATTTTTATTTAACTTTAATTACTTAATTACTAATTGACTTTTAAAAACATTAAAATTTACACAATTGCCAAGCCATGTACATCCAATTACACCATTAACGGACTATTTTCCACATAACAGCTTCCACTTTAAAGTTCTATAGCTATTTTATACCTTTATCTATTAGAACTTAACTTTTGCCCTTTACGCGATTTAGTCTTTTTTATCAAATTGAACATGTAAACGGTAAAATTTCTTAACGAAATTTTTCTATGCTATTACTGTCATGCTGTATAAAATAAAATAATAATAAAATATAATTTTTAAATTTAAATTTTTTGTCTTGAAACCACTATTTTGATTTCACTGAAAATGGTTTGTTACGAGAAATGTATAGAAAAAGAAAGAAAAGTGACGAAGTCACTAAAAATATAGAAAATCATTCATTAGTGCACACAAACTCTTGAGCTAGCCATAGTTGTTGTATTATGCTGTGATATCCTATGGAGAAATAAGGAAGGTGAGAGAAGGATAAATAAGGCAGTGAGCGGGTAAGTGTCACTAGGAGAGAAGAATAGGTAACAATATGATCTGCCAAACTATTTTAGTGCTTAAAACTATTTGATACTTATTATTCTTGAATTCATACCTATCTTGAGCCTATAAACTTTAGGATCCGAAAAGCCCTATGTGATCTAGGTAGACTTATTCACGAATTGGAAACATACTAAGTAAATGCATTTATGACTGTTTGTATTCTGCTAGGATAATCAAATTACATGTATAACTTATTGATGGATCCTTGCATTTGAAACCTTTAATGCTTGTATGCTTTGTAATGTACTGAACTTAGATGTTTGATATTAAAACCAGTAAGGCAGCTATATACCACGCCAAGATTATGTGTGAATATGAGACACTTAGTCATGTGCACCAAAGCTAACAGTTGTACTATATTTTCTCAAAGGTCGTCTGCTCATTTGCTTCTTTTGTTTGCCTTGTTTGAGGACAAGCAGATTAAACATTTAGTGTGGGGGAGTTTGATCTGTCGTAATTTGGTGTAGCAGATTAAACTAGTTTTCGCATTTGATGAGCTTAAATACAAGCACATTAGTTAGGTTTTAGTTAAGTTTTCATTATTTTATTTAAATTCAATAAATTATAACTCCCCGAAGTTTGGGCCTAGAAGTATTAGGTCTTGAGTATAGGTATAGCTAGGAGACTGTAAATAAATATTTAGTTGTGCAAGAAAGTGACATAAATGTATGTTTGGCTTAGTGGTTATGTGTTCTGGGAAGTCATGGGTTCAAGCCTTGGCTTCTACAAAATTTTGCTTTTTAAGTATAAAACCCCTATCTTTGGCCAGTAGGGTTATAAGTTTATTTTGGTAAAAACATGACAGAATAGGGCTGCTAGTCTAGTGGATAGTGGAGTTAGAGTGTGCTAGTGGTCTGAGGTTCGAATCCCTGCTTGTGCAAATAGAGATTATTTTTGCTGGTGGCCTTGGGAGGAAGTTGTGTTTGACCAAAACACTAGTAGTTTGAACAGATTTGAATAGGGTTGTTGTTAGCCGAATAAGAGATGGATGGAAGGAAATTAAGGAGAAAATCAAGCAAGTTCAAATTTGGAGAAGAGTCTTGTTGGGTTTTAACTCTGACACTTAGTGTTTCCTTTGTGTAGGGATATTGGGGAAGGTGTTTAGTATGTGGAAGGTTGAACGAAATTGAGGAGTTCTTTTGGGGTAAAATTCGACTATGTATTGGTAATTGGTCATTTCATTTTGGGATTTCGCCAAATTGTGGTTTTGCTCACTCTTTGTTTTCTGAAGTTGATTTGTGCTAGGAAGTCTTCTAGTATCTGTTGTTTCTAGGTAGTGCTTTTGGGTACTTTTATTTTGGGACTATCTCGGTTGCTGTTCTTCTCCTTCTACTCTTTGACAACTGTTTTCCCTTGATACCTTTTGTAGCCAAATAACCTTCTTTCTTTTCTCTCTCTGACCCTTTTGGTTTTTAGCCTTAGTCTTGATTGAATCTCTCCTTCTTCTCCCTGACTCAATTGATCACCTCTTTGATTGAATACATTTTTTATTCTCTCTCTCAAATCCTTCTATTCTTCTTGCTTGGGCCGAATCTCCTTGATTGACTATTGCTGAAAGTCATTTGAGTTATTTGTAAGGGTAAGTACAATCACTTCATTATTACTTTTCTAGCCAATTATTCTTCTCATTACAAGCGGTCTATTCACTTTTGGGGTAAGCGCTTTAAATGAGATGTGTTTTTATTAGACTTTGAATACTTATGAATCGATCGAATGTTTCTTATGAACGTTGAAGTTTTAGAGTGGTACATGGGTGTTAAGTTAGTAAGGATCTGCAATTGTTGGTTTGGTAAGTGACAATGGATCGAACGAATCCTTTTCGATATTGTGGTATGGATTAACGATGGTTTTAGGCTAATGACGGATTGTTGTTAATCATAAGTGCGTTGATCTCGAAAGCATTTCAGTTACAACCCCATAACAGGTGTGTGTAACACCGCCATTGGATGTGAAACTGCAAAGGTTGAAAAGCCAAAAAGCTGACAGGTTAAAAAGCTAGAAAAGTGGGTTAACGACACCACACGAACGTGTGGGCACTCGTGTCGGCCGTGTGGTTGATGAGATGGCCATGAGAGTCTTCATGGGCCAAAACAATACTGGGCCATTTTGGGTCGAACTGGGCACGTAATCCATCACATAAAAGTGTGGTTACTATTGAGCTAGGCTGTGTAAACCACACAACTAAGGCAAATTTAGGCTATGTGGGCCATACAAGCATGTGGGCCCACATGGGCCCACAATATGGGCCATGGGCCCATTATCATCGATTGACTGTTAAGTTTGCATGAGTCTTCCAAGACGACTGTGGACCTACTGTTGGGCTGGTAAGTGTACCTGGACCCTTATTTTTGGTAAGATGATTGTTTTACCCCTACGTGATGTATGATTGTTTAAGCATGCCATTTTTACTGTATGTACATTTATATCATGTTGCATTACATAGGGTGGGATATATGATTTTGGAGCAATTGTACTGAAAGTCTATAAGCCTATTACTGGCAGCTCTGCTATTAATATTGTTTTAGTACTGTAACCGGTATGACTTGGTGTGTAGGGTTGGGTGGGTCGATTTTATCCCCACATGGTTTTAGGGCTGGTACAGAGATGGTGTGTAGTGGATGGATTGGATAGGATTCTTTGTTTGCATACTGTGCTAAAATAGGCTAAGGCCCAGACTGCCACTGATACTATAATGAAATCAGGCTGAGACTGATACTGCTACTGAAAGAGGGGCTAAGGCCCTTAACTGAAACTGAGGGCTTAGGCCCAAAATGTGTTTACTCTGATTGTTTGCTTTTATGGGATTTCACACTGAGTTTTCATAAACTCACCCATCTGTTAACTGTACAGGAAATCCCTAGGCTTAGACAGACCGAGGCGACGGAGGACTCAGAGTTGGCCACTCGACGAAGTTTCTTTTAATATTATAATTAAGATTTTATTTTGGGTTTCATTATGTAATAAGGCCTATATAATTTTTAAATTTTTGGGGTTTATTTATTTTTAATTTACATCTGCTAGTAGTAGGATGCGTGTTTTCAAAAGATATGCATGATTTACCAAAATACCACGAATACGCAAAACCGTTTCAAAAGCTTCTGCGATAAACGAGATTTTTGAATTAATAAGTTTTAAAGTGAATAATTTTTTATAGCGATGCAAATTTTAAAATCATTTTCTAGTTCACACAAAGAGGCTAAATAAACGTTGGGCTTTTCAAATGATTTTACGCTTTACGAAAAAACTTTAATGTGACATCGCCAGATTCAGCCATAATGTCCAGGCTGAGTTTGGGGTGTTACATAAATTGTGTAATTTGAGTTTTTTATTGACCTTCGGGGTCGACTAAGGCCTAAGCGTGAGCTAATATGCTTTGTGAGTGTGCAAGAGACCATTAAAAGGTGTGCTAACTCAATACTGGTCACTATGTTGTAACACAGAGAGATAGATGTCACAACATAAGGAGCAGAATAGAAGAATTTTAAGATTGCCTTTGTTGTCGCGACACAGCCTAAGGATGTCGCGACACCCCTGAAGATACCTTGAAGATAAGTATAATGCATTTGATGTCATGACACATGACCTGATGTGTCGCAGCATCGACTTTGTACAAGAAATAATTACAAGCTAGGGGTGTTTTGGTCCACAGAATCAAACATTAAAGCAAGAGAATGACAGCTGACGTAAGGTTAAGGATGACGACCAATCTAATTCTATAAATAGGCTCATTTAACACATATTAGGGACAACTTTTCATATTGTATAATTTTCTTCATATTTTTAGTAATTAGTTTTCCCTTTTCTTAGGCGTTAGGAATATTTTTAGTTTTGTTATTTGTTTTTTGTTGGCAGATCCAATCTGTGGAACTCAATCAAGTCTGTATGGATTCGACATTATTTTTAATATGATTCAGGCTTCTTTTAAAATTTATTTTCTTGATTCGTTATTCATGTTTATTTTTTATATCAAGTTTGTGATGTTTATGAGATCCATGAGGAACTAATCCTTTTATGGGGGATTAGCGAGTGGAAGTATGATTAATTAACTGTTTTGTAGGGTTTCTTAACAGATCAGCTATTTGGCAGAGCACGAACATAAACCTTAGGCTTGACAGCCCTAGGAAGTTATTTAGGTGAGAATTAACCCGAAATTGGTATAGCTTATCCATGAACACCTTAGCCCCAAATTGGTCTAGACTGTGAGGTCGAGAGATAAATAGTTCTTACCTACTGATTATTCTAGTGGAAGATTGAAAGATCATGTTAGAGTAATGACTAGTTGATTGAACAAGAAGCCCAAAGAAACAGTTGGTTATGATTACTAAAGCAAGCTAATCACCCATACTCAGATTTGATAATTGTTTACTTATCGATTTCCCAATGCTTCTTTATTTATGTTATTGTTTTTTATTATTATAAATAGCACAAAAATTTGTATTTATGTTTATTCATAATATAATTTATTTAAAGTACTAATTAGATCTATTTGTGTTTAGATTAGGATTAATTTAATGCTCGCCTCCCTTGGGTACGATCCTTGGAGTACTCATCTACTTCTTTGGAACTATATTACAACTCGACCCGTATGCTTGCAGACACCACCTATTTAACGTATTTTGTGCAGGATTTCTACCCTAGACGTTGGTACGTCTAAAGGCGGTCAGCCATTCATTAACCAACATTCATATCTATTCAAAAGGTGCCAAAACATGCCAAATTATACCAAATCACAAACAACCTAAGTGCCTAACCAATATGCCCTCATTGGCACCACAATTTAAACATAAACATCAATCAATCAAATCAAAGCCATATTGAACATGTTAATCTCTCCCAAGCATCAAAAATGTACCAAATACCACATATCTTAGCATATACTAAATTCCATATATGTCTCAAACAAATAACCAATATTATACATATAAATGCATTCAAACTTCGACTTTCAAACAATCATTATTTACCATATATGCATACCGATCATCAAAACATTTTCATATAGATTTTAAGAACAACATTACAATATAATTATATTGAAACTTTATATTTCCATTACTTAACTTCAGAACATATATTCTCAAGACATACTTATAGATATACACATTCAAAGCTTATAATATTAACTAAACAACTTAAACCAAAAAATGCACATACCACAACAATCAACTAACATATATACCATATATATCATTCAAGTTTTGCCATTTCCCCAACAATTTCATGAACTGAGATCAAGCATACCATTATCACACAAGCTATCATCATAGACTATATAAGCATAGCATAAGAATCATTAATTTCAACCTTATACAAAACAACCATTATAACACATTACAGTTTCAATCCATAACTTCAAACTACTAACCTAAGATAACCTATATACATTCCACAAAAATAGGATAAATGAGTCAAAATCTACTAAGATTGAAGCTTGATAGTGTGAGATTTGAAATTGATCTGACTACCTAGTTCCACAAAAAACCAACTGCAAAAAACAGGAAAAGAAACAGAGTAAGCTTATTAATCTTAGTAAGTTCGTAGGAGTTTAGACAAACTCTTACCTTAGTTTGCAATTAAGTAAATATATATAATTAAAAGATCTCCTGTCATGACATTTACAACAATAAGGAGAGTGATAACTCTTGAAAAGAGTTATATTTCATGCCTTTAGATCTAGTCAATTGATTGTACTTAGGTACATTTAGTAGCATTTTAGGATATTTCACTAGTATTTTTATCATTGCATGAGGAACTTGGACTATGTTTAAATATTAGGTACTTTTAATTGCTTGTGGTAGGGTTGTGTTTGGTGGTTTGGTAGGTGCATGTTAAGGAACGAGAAATAAATGAGTGAAGGTTTGTCGAGGCAAAATGTTGGACATTTTGTTAACATGAATGCTGTGGAAATTCAAAGAAAATCGATTCAACATTCAACGCATACCAATTTCAACCCAATTGTATTTGTACGAGAAAAATCTGCTTAAAAAAGAGGAAAAGATAATCTTGGGATGTTGGTTTTTATCCTAGAAAAAAAAGGAATTTAAAAACAGAATATAATCTTGGGTTGTTGAAAAAAGAATTTAAAAAGAGGAGAAGATAAACGTGGGTTGTTCGCTTTACCCTAGTGATAAAACTAGACAAAGCTAAAGAAGGAAACCCTAAAGGATGAACAAGAGGGAGAGATCCTTCAGCAAGAATAGAGGGTAGTGACTGAGTAGTGTCAGGAAGAGGAAGACGAAAGCAATCCCTCTCAACCATCGCAAGACACAGTGCAGCTGCTGTGTGAACTGGACACGCAAAAGCTGTCATTTTAAAGTCTTTAGTATTTCTTACTTTGTTCTTCCATGAATTGAATGATGAAAATGGTGTTGGATATTATTTTGGTTTTGAATTTTATGTGCCAACCTATGAGCTAAATCTCATCGAGTTGGGATTACATGATGAACTTTTTATTTTCTTTAATGGTTGAAGCATAGATCCAGATCAATTTACTATTTCATTTAATTGTTTTATTTTTAATTGTATACGTGTAATTCCTAGACATAAATGAATGTTCAGTATGCCCATAAACTAAATCTAATTCTGAAAAGGTTGGATTAGTTGGATTGAAATTGAATGATATGAGCAAGTACTTGACCGATACTTGCAGTAGACTTTAGACAAAGAGCAGCGTTCATACAGAAGGAAAACAATGCAAGGTACCACATTAATGCCGCCTATAGAGACGGGCAAGGTAACCTGAGGTTTTTACTCTGGAAAGAAGCAGACCATTTTAGAACTCTTTTGAGAAGTAAACTGAGTATGATTTTACCAAGGCATTATTGATAGTAAACGTAAATTCTTAGTAATCCTGACCTTCCAAATCATCATCATATATTCTTTATTCTTTATCACTGTATCTTACTATGTCATTCTTAGTTATTTACTTGATCGTTACATGATATTCCCATAGTAATTCTCATAATTTCCATTACATTTCTACTCTCCTTTTGCCATAGCATTTCCTAGTATTCATTAATTCTACATATTGAATACATTATTATTCCTTTTAATTGCCACTGCATACTTATCATAGCATTACCATAACATTAATTTTATTTTATTACAATAATTTGACCACTTTTGTGCCTCAATCCAATCCTTGTGGGAATTATTCTCACTCATCACTTTATTTTTTGATTTGACGTGTGTACTTGTACAATTCATATATCATTTCACACGTGACAAGTTTTTTATGCCGTTGACAGAGATTGACAATTTGGTGAAATTTTGTTTTGTTATTTTACTTAGTTCAATTAGTTTTTTTAACTTAGTTATATTTAATTTTTATAGGTTTGCCATCAGTGCATGAGAAGAGTCATTCCTACTAACAAAGAATATCCTTTTGATCTAGAGATCGAAAGAACTTAACGAAGAAGGTAGAACGAATTGCCTAAAATGGCTAGGAATGGGAATGATCCTGGTCTCAATGATAATTCGAATGGTCAATATGTTAATCCTTTTGTTCATAGGGTGATACCTGGTCTAAATGATAACCTAAATGCTCAAGATGTCAATCCTCCTATTTGTAGGGTGATTCCTAGTTTGAATGATAATCTAAATGGATAGGACGCTAATCCTCCTATTCATAGGGTGATAGATGACAGAGACAGACCAATTCAAGACCATGTTATTCCAATTTTGGATTATTTGAATCCAGGGATAGTCAAACGACACATACAAGCTCAGTAATTCGAGTTGAAATCAACAATGTTCTAAATATTAGAAACAGTAGGATAGATTAGTGGATTACCTACTGAAGACCCAAGACTGCATTTAAGACTTTTTCTAGAAGTCTATCACTCATTTAGACAACAGGGTGTTCGTAAAGATGCCCTGAGGCTTAAATTGTTTCCATATTCCTTGAGAGACCGAGTAGGAGCATGGTTGAATGCTTTTCTGTTGGGAATAGTGGCATCATGGAATGATCTTTGCCAAAGGTTTTTGCTACAGTATAATCCACCAAATATGAATGTCAGACTTAGAAATGACATCACATTTTTTTGAAAAATGGAGGACGAAATGCTATATGAAGCTTGGGAATAGTTTAAGGAGTTAATTTGAAAATGTTCGATGCATGGATTCCAACAATAACTCAAATAGAGATGTTTCATAATGGGATGAATGCACATACAAGGATGGTAGTTCATGTGTGTGCTAATGGTACTCTGTTGGATAAAATGTATAATGAAACATATGAGATTTTAGAAGAAGATTACCAACAATGATTATCAATATCTAAAAATGAGTGCCGGGACGGGTAAGAGAGCTACTGGTACCATAGAGCATGATGCCATTACTTCATTGACAACCCAGGTATGTTCTCTAGCTAACATAATTAAAACAATGAAAAACTCAACTGCAGTTGAGGAGACGGAATCAGTTGAGCTATCGTGTGTTTATTGTGGTGAAGATCATGTGTTCAATGAATGCTATCAAACCCAGCATCTGTGTGCTACACATAATTTTAATTGGAACAATAACCCCTATTCCAACACCTACAATTCAGGGTGGAAGCAGCATCCTGATTTCAGTTGGAGTAATCAGGGTGCATGGATTTTTAACAATACTGTAAGACAGAATGCCAATAGTGCACGACCTGATTATTATAAACTTATGCCGAGGCAAAATGTCTAATAAAGTTAGTAATCATCATCATCTATTGAAGACTTGTTAAAAGAATATATGGCCAAGAATGATGTTGTAATTTAGATCCAAGCTACATCTTTATGATCTCTTGAGAATCAAGTGTGGCAAATAGAGAATGCTTTAAATTTGAGGCCACAAAGAGCTTTGCCAAGTGATACTAAGAATTTGAGATCACAAGGAAAAGAGCATTGCAAAGTGATCACTCTCAAAAGTGGAACTAAGTTGAATGACGTTGTTCAAGATGCGACGACAGGAGAGGATAACTTGAATAACAACCATGTAAAGATCCTAGAGCCATCAGAAAAACATATTGCACTCGAAAAGGGTAAGCAGAAGAATGTTGTGGCAGAACCAGATCAGGCTGCCAATAAGAATTCCACAGCAAAACAATATCAGCAACTTGAAGGAAGACCACCTCTACCTTTTCCTCAGAGATTCCATAATTCTAAACAAAATGTTAAGTTCAAAATGTTTTTAGAGGTCTTGAGGCAACTCCATATTAACATACCACTAGTAGAAACTTCAGAAAAAATGCCCCATTATGTGAATTTTATAAAGGATATACTGTCGAAGAAGCGTAGATTGGGAGAATTTGACACTGTTGCTCTCATTGAAGGATGCACAATAATGTTGATGAATAAGTTGCCTCCAAAGTTGAAGGACCTAGGGAGTTTCACTATCCCATCTTTCATTTGAAATCATTATGCTGGCAAGGCATTATGTGATTTAGGAGCGAGTACAAATATAATGCCTCCATTTATTTTTAGAAAGTTGGGAATCGGGAAAGCAAGACCTACTATGGTTATGTTGCAACAGTCGATCGATCCTATGCCCATCTAGAAGGTAAAATTGAAGACGTACTTGTAAGGGTAGATAAATTTATCTTTCCTACAGATCTCCTGATTTTAGAATGTGAAGATGACCATGATGTGCCAATTATTCTGGGAATACCTTTTCTTGCTACTGGCAAGACTTTAATTGATGTGCAGAAAGGTGAATTAACCATGAGGATGAATGATTAGTATATCACTTTCAATGTATTTAATGCGCTAAAATATGTTGATGAGAATGAATAATGTCGTACCATTGACTTGATAGAAACAATAGTGGAGGAAGAGTTCATGAGGCTTTGCCACAACAATTCTGATAGTGATGAAGATTCATTTGAGCAGAGACCCCTGTACACTTTGCTAGAGCAAAATAGACCTTTCAATTTTTATGAACAATACTTGGTAGGTCATTTATATCCGCATGAAACTATTGATGTCAAGGACATCAAAATGAGGGACAAATTTAAAGTTAATTGGCAATGCTTGAAGCATTATTAGGGTGCTCATGTAGAGCGAGACAAACAGTCCATTGATCTTCAAGATGTTTAACTTCAACATCTTGAATTTTTTTTTATTTCATCTTGTCAATTTAAATTTCTTTTCGTTATTTCATTTCCTTTGTTTAATAAACTGCAGGAGGGGAAGGGGTCGGTGATATAGAGCCCGTTGAGAAAAATCCCACCAGTAAAGAGAATACGCCCAAAGCACCGGAGGAAGAACCAAAGAAAATAGAGTTTGTTAACATTGAGACTGACCATGAGGATGAAGAGGAAGCAGAGGTATAAGGTCGCTGCTCGTAAATCAACCCATCGGATAGAATGAAGTATCTACAATACAATTCAAGCAAGGAAAGTTTTCTTTTTCTTTCATACATATTGTATTGCATAAATTTTTCCATGTTATTATCTATATATAAATATAGTTTGCATATATCTATTCATGCTGTATAACACCCTTAACTCGTATCTATTGCTGGAATAGGGTTACGGAACGCTACCATAAGATCGTAACTTTAAAACATACATTTAATACCTTAATATAAACATGGCATAGTTCACTCATATACAAGCATAACATCCTTTAATCGATCCCTCAAGGCCTTAGAAACGTTTTAGAAATGATCCGGGACTAAATCACAAACATTTAGAACATTTAAGAAAAAGTTTGAAAATTTGAACTACAGGGGTAACATGGCCGTCTGCCCAGGCCGTGCGACTCACACGATTGAGACACACGCCCATGTCTTAGGCTGTGTAACAATCGAAATAGGGACACACGACTATGTCCCAGTACGTGTAACTATAACTCCCTTCACCCGTATTCAATGTCGGAATAGGGTCACAGAGCATTATCGAACTTATAAAACAATTAAACATTCACTTTACTTACATTTTCACATTTCATGCAATCATTATTCAATCTCAATAAAAATGTCCCTAATACGAGCCTACGGGGCCCTAAACATGCATTGAAAGTGGTTCGAGACTAAAATGATAACTTTGGAAACTTTAGACGTACCTAGAAAATTTTTCTTAAAACAAGGGACACACACCCATGTGGCCCGACCGTATGTCTCACACGACCAACAGACACGCTCGTGTCACATGCCGTGTGGACATTTGAAATGGAAACACATGGCTATGTCCCAGCCCGTGCCCTACCCTGTGTAACTCTCTAATTTAGGTCACACAGCCAACACACACGCCTGTGTGGCTAGCCCATGTGCCTTAAATATTGCCATACACGTCCGTCTGTGAGGTCGTGTGCTAGGCCGTGCCAATCTTGTAGGGTATACTGACTTATGCCACATGGCCAAGTCATACGCTCATGTGGGAGGCCGTGTGGAGCATACTGACTTATTTTCAATTTCAACACCAGGGAACACACGGTCGTGTAACATAACCGTGTGTCACACACGGCTAAGACACGCGCCTGTTTCTCTGCCCGTGTAGACAAAAATAGTCTATTTACCAAGCCATTTTGCCATCAAAACTTGCATTTACCTATATCATATCAATTGGCACCAATATATAGCATTAACATGCATTTTAATCAACCAATTCAACCATAATTCATGCAGATTCTGTTCTCTCATTCTCCATACACATAAATCACAAAAACATGGCATACCATTTATACCAAATTCACATTTATAAATCAACTAATTATACACTTCTAAACTTACATCATTTTGCATCAAAATCACAAGCATATAACTACTCTAAAATGAACCACTTAACATCCTAATATTTATAATTCACAAGCATTATATATTCATCCATGAACTCACAACAGAAAAAATATATGCACATATTTATACATAGCCAGAACAACCAAATTAAGCCAACTCTCATGACTATAATTACAAATCAAAACATATACATTTACAAGCCATTTCACATGACCAAAATCATTATCAACCCATAATCAAAATAACTCAAAATACCTATACATGCAATATATTCAAAACAGAAACTTAAAAGTACCAAATTTATAGCTTGATAGTGTAATGTAGTCTCCGACGATCCCCAAATCTGAGCTAACCTAGAAACCACTATAAAACACGGAAAAATAAACAATGTAAGCTTTATAGCTTCTCGTATGAAAATAAGAAATAAATATCACCAATCATTTACATTTGAAAATAAATAACATAACTTGCATTTAAACATTAATCACCAAGTTAACATAGAATTTAACCACATAAGTGATTGTAAGCTCTTAACTTCCTTTAACTCATTGTTTGAATAGTTTTCCATACATACCCTGTACCGATACGTATCTATTTCTCACCAATTCACATCTTCAATATACATGTTGAACCATTCAAAATAGAATTCGGATACTCAGGAGTCTCGCACACTAAGTGCTAATATCATGGCCTGAAGCCAAATCAATGAAGCTCGCACCCGAAGTGTCGATATCATGGCCCGAAGCCAAATCAATGTATCCTCTAATGACATGTCACTAGTATCCTAATCTATTCCTAAGGTTCAACCAGGATTTCGAATGTCAAATTGTCGTCGAATCACTATCGAACATATCCATAGTCTTATATTCACATTTTATGCAATATCAAAGAGTATAAAATACATTTTAGTGAAACTGACAACATACGAATTTACCTCGGATGTAAAAACGACGACACGAGTCACCTAATCTGAGACTTTTTTCTTTCCCCGATCTAAGTCCGTATTTCACTTTTCTTGATCTATATAAGATCAAATTCAGCTTATTTAATTATCTCTCTATTCAATTTAATCCAAAGCACTCATTAAAGCACATTTACACTTTTGCCCCTAATAATTCAACATTTTTACAATTTAGTCTCTAGGCTCGTAAAACAAAATTCATTCAATTTCATCACAACCTAGCCTAGACGAATATTTATCATACTTATAGCAGCCCAAAATTTTCATTTATTTCACACTTTAACCACAAAGTTTTCACATTTCACAATTTAATCCCTATTTGCATTTTCACTATAAATCACTTAAAAAACTTGTATAACTATCATCAAACATTCAAAATCAATCATTAAAAATCAAAATATTGATGTATTCATCAATGGAAACATCTAAAATCTTTAAAAATTTTGCAAAGTAGTCCCTGGGCTAGCTAGACTAAGCTGCAACGATCTAAAAAAACATAGAAATTATTAAAATAGGACAAAAACCGTAACTTAATGAGTAAAATTAGCATAGCCGAGTGAGAAGAATAAAAACGACTTCCTCTAGCCCTAATTTTTGGTGGTGATAGCTTAATGAAGATGATGATATTATGTTATTATTTTAACTTAAGTTATTTTACAATTTACTAATTTAACCTTTATTAAAACATTAAAATTTCATGTAAACCATGTCTATCTTTGTCCACTTATATTCAAATGTCTAAAGGCACCATAAGGACCTTTACTTTTATATTCCATAGCTATTAAATACCTTTAACTATTAGAACATCACTTTTGTACTTTACGCCATTTTGTTTTTTTTAATCAATTTGACTAATGAAACGATAAAAATTCTTACTGAAATTTTCACACAATTATTCTATCATATTTTAAACATTAAAATAATAATAAAATAAATATTTTGACTTCAATTTGTGGTCCCAAAACCACTATTCCATTTTGACTAAAAATGGGCTGTTGCAATTCTCCTAACCTTTAGGGATTTTCATCCTTGAAAATCTTACTAATGAATATGTTAGGATACTGTTTTCTCATAGCTTCATTAGGCTCCCACGTAGCCTCTTCGACACTGTGTCATTGACAAAGTACTTTCAACAAAGCTATGCTTTTATTTCTCAATTGTTTAACCTTTCGAGCTAAAATTCTGATTGGTTCTTTGTTGTACGTCATATCAGGTTGAATTTCAATTTCTGCAGGAGAAATTACATGTGATGGATCTGAACGATATTGATGCAACATCGACACATGAAATACATTTTGGATTTTGCCTAACTTAGTCGGTAAAGCTAGTCGATATGCAACTAACCCTATCCTTTCGATGATTTCATATGGCCCGATGAAATGCAGACTCAATTTACCTTTGCGACCAAATCGAAGTATTTTCTTCCACAGAGATACTTTTAGAAATACTTTATCACCGATTTGAAATTCAATATTTTTACGTTTCAAATCTGTGTACGATTTCTGTCGATCTGAAGCTATTTTTAGACTATCGCGAATTACTTTCACTATTTCTTCAGTCTCTTAGATCAAATCAACCTCGTGAATCTTCTTCTCACTCAACTCAGTCCAATACAACGGAGTTTTGCATTTACGACTATATAGAGCTTCGTACGATGCCATCTTTAAACTCGATTGGAAATTATTATTATACGCAAATTCAACCTATGACAAATGTTTCTCCCAATTGCCTTCAAACTCTAATACACAACAACGAAGCATATCTTTGAGAATCTATATTACTCTCTCAGACTGACTGTCAGTTTACAGATGAAATGTTGTGCTAAAATTCAACCTCGTACCCAGAACGTCTTGCAATTTCTTCCAAAATTGCGATGTAAATTTCGGGTCTCTATCTGAAATAATCGAAACTGGCACCCCGTGCAATCTCACAATTTCAGTTATGTACAGTTCAACCAATTTATCAAGTGAATAATCTGTATGCACCGGGATGAAATGTGCAAACTTCGTCAGTCGATCAACGACAACCCAAATAGCATCTTTCGTTTTTGAAGACAGGGGTAATCCTGATACAAAGTCCATTGTAGCCCTATCCCATTTCCACTCTAGTATCATCATATGTTGTAACAATCCTGAAGGTACTTGATGTTTCTCTTTGACTTGTTGACAAATTAAACATCTCGATACAAATTCTGAAATGTCTTGTTCTATACATGTAACACGCCAAATCTTGAAAACCCCTGTTAAATTTATTTTTGTTTGTTTGTGTTGTGGATGTTTGTTGCCTTAGTGGTTTAGTTCTTTGGAAGTGTCTGGGAAGTCATGGGTTCAAGCCTTTTTTTGAGAAAAAAATTTTCTCCTACTTGAATAAACCATTGTCTCCAGCTAGTAGACTCTTAAATTAATGTGAGTAAAGCATGGCATAAAAAGCCTGCTAGCTTAGTGGTAAGTGGCATGTGGAGTGAGCAAAGGGGTCTGGGGTTCAAATCCCTGCTTTTGCTTACGGAGATTATTTTTGCTGGTGACCATGAGAGGAGGTTGTGTTTGACTGAAACACTAAGGGTTTGAACAGATTTGAATGGAGTTGTTGGTGGCTAAATCTGAGGAGATAGAGGGGAGGAAATTAAGGAGAATATCGAGCAAGTTTGAATTTGGTGAAGAGTCATGCCGGGTTTGAACTCTGGCACTTAGTGTTAGGTTATGTAGAGGTGTGAGAGGGTGTTTATTGTGTTGAAGACTAACAGATTACGTGGAGTTCTTTTGGTCAAATTCGGTTATAGGCTTTCGGTACCGATTTGTGTTAGCTAACAAAAGGTTAACTTTGTTTTCAATATTCGTGTTGGCAACTTTATTTCTTTTGTTTATTGTCTTTAGTCGAATACTTTTGAAAACCTTTCTCAGTTTTTTGTTTCCTCTTTTTGGCCGTATACCTAACCGATTACCTGACATTAGTGAAGGTCGATTATCCCAATTGAGTATTTTCTTATTCTTCTCCTCCTCTTCTCTGAAACTGAATACTTCCTTTTCCATTTTTATTCTTCATTTCTCTGTTGGGCTAAATACCATACTCTCCCCCTCTCAAATGTTTTGTTCGTCTTGCTTTGGCTAAATCTCTTTGATTGACTATTGTCAAAATTCACGGGATTTATTGGTAAGGGATAGTTATAATCACTTTATTATTTCTTTTCCTAGCTGAATTTTTGTTTGCTCTGCTATCAAGTTTCGGCTTTCCCTCCTCTTGCTCTTTGGGGAGGCCGAATGTATGTTTTTCTTCTAAGGACTGTGTTTCGCCAAATCATGTTAGGAGTGTGGACCCTATTATGGAGGCTTGGGCCAATTACACTTTGCATTTCAGGTGATCTATCCACTTTTTAGGTAAATGCTTTAAGTTTTAGTTATGGTTATGATGGGTTATTGATTCTTATGAATCGGTTAATTGTTTCGTGTGAAGGATAAAACAGCAGGAGGTAAACATTGGTTTTGGAACAAACGGGGTTTTGCGAATGTTCGATTGCTAAGTAGCGATAAATCGGTTAAAGTATTTTCAATACTATGGTTTTGGATTAACCATGAATATGGATTGATTGTGGGGTTGTTGTGAATCACAGGTGTTGATCCCAGAAGCGTTGCGGCTACAGTTTCATAACAGGTGTGTGAGCATCACTGCTATTAGGTGTGAAACCGGTAATAGCCAAAAAGCCAAAAAGTGAACAGCCGACACCACTCAGGCGTGTGACCGCCTATATGGCAAGCCGTGTCATAAAACATGTCCGTGTCATCGATAAGATGGCCATAAGCCATTTTGGGCCGAACTGGGCCGTGTAGGCCCAATGGCCTGTTGGCCCCATACGGGAAAATTGCACAAAAGTGTGGTAGTTAGTGGGCCAGGCTGTGCATACCGCACGGCTAAGGCCATGTTTAGGCTATGTGGGCCACACGGGCATGTGGGCCCATATGGGCCCACGATATGGGTTGTAGGCCCATTATCATTGATTAACTATTAAGGTTGCACGGGTCGCCCGAGATGACTGTGGACCTACTGTTGGGTTGATAAGTATACCTGGGCCCTTATTTTTGTAAGATAATTGTTTTACCCCTATGTGATGTATGATTGTTTAAGCATGCCATTTTTACTATTTGTACATTTATAATATGTTGCATTGCATGGGGTGGGATAAATGACTTTGGAGGAAGTGTACTGAAAGGCTATAAGCCTATTACTTACAGCTCTGCCACAAATATTGTTTTAGTGCCGCAACCAGTACGACTTGGTATGTAGGATTGGGTGGGTCGATTTTATCCCCACATGGTGTATAGGGCTGGTACGGAAATGGTGTGTAGCAGATGGATTGGGTAGGATTCTTTGTTTGCATACTGTACAGAAATGGGCTAAGGCCCAGACTGCCACTGATACTGAAATGGGCTCAGGCCCAGATTGTTTCTGCTACTGAAAGAGGGGCTAAGGCCCTAACTAAAACTATAAGGGCTTAGGCCCAAATTGTGTTTACTCTGACTATATGCTTTTATGGGATTTCACACACTGAGTTTTTGTAAACTCACCCATCTGTTAACTGTGCAGGAAATCCCCAGGCTTGGATCAAGGCGACAAAGGACTCAAAATGGCCACTTGACGAAGTTTCTTTTGCTATTAAAATAAAGAGTTTGTTTTGGGCTTTCATTTTGTAATAAGGCCTCTTTACTTTTATTTTTATTTTAATTTGGGGATTTAGTTACTTAAATTTTAAACTGGTAGTAGTAGCTCTCAGGTTTTCAGGAAAGTATAAACAAATGATTTTTTTTTAAAACACCATACTTACGCAACAAAATTTGAAAGCTTCTGCAACAAACACTGTTTTAAAAATTAATAACTAACTAATATAATTAATATTTTGCTAAGAAAACTTGAGTTTTAACAATGAACCAGACATTCAAAACTTTTGTTAAGAACCTAAAGCAGTTTTATGTATAACAAATTGCACGCAAATTATGTTTGGATAAACACTCCAATGTGACATCATAGATTCGATCATAATGTCTAGGTCGGGTTTGGGGTGTTACATTTAGTGGTATCAGAGTTAGGTTGCAAAACTCGACTGTAGATTTGGGTTTTTTTTAAAAACGTAGAAATTTCAACAACACTATTTTAGAATGGTTTAAAAAGATTATTTGGAAATGTTTTACTGAAGGAGTGGTACACTGAGTCTCTGCGCTGTTCCTGTAAGTTTTTTGATTGTTATTCTGAAAAGATAATATTGAAATGTTATTACTGAGACTACTTTATGTAGTAAAACTATACTCAAACTCTTTAGTTAGAGTAAACTACGAACCGTAGTAAGAATACAAAATGCGAAAACAAAACTCTGAGATAATATTGTTCATAAGATATCGATAATAAACACTAAAACAATAAACTAAGTGGCATAAAACTTTTAATACAGATAAAAGCACGATTAGATAAAGAGCACTTGAGGTACTCGTGGTAGAGGCCGCGGCAGAGGTGGTGGAGGTGCTTGGGCTGGGTCTTCGTCTTCTGGACACCAGCTTAATAAGGAAGTTTAAGAGGCACCAGCTTCACCTATGGTTGAGACAGGGTCTCAAAATCGAGTAGCTGGTGACGACGCACTGTCCCAAGCAATGTTGAGGATTCTGGAAAGGGTCGCTGGGCCTAATATTGGTACTGTGGGCCGTGGGTTGGTCGTGGAACGACTCAGGTCTAATGGGCAGAAATATTTAGGGGTATTGCTAGAGTGGCCCCTAATGTGGCTGAATATTGGATTGAGTCCACAGAAAAGATCATGGATGACCTTGACTGCACCCCTGATCAGTAGTTAAAGGGTGCAGTATCTCTTCTAAGAGACGAGGCTTACCAATGGTGGCTTACTGTCAAAGAGGGCACTCAAGCTGATCGATTGGCCTGAAATTTTTTCAAGACTACTTTAAAAGGCTAAATATGTGGCTACCAGATATGTGGATGCCCGTAGGAGGGAATTTCTGAATTTTATGCAGGGAGATAAGACAGTGGCTGAGTATGAGGCCGAGTTTTCACGATTGAGCCACTATGCACCTGGGATGGTGGAAATAGAATACGAGTGGTGTGTTCAGTTTGAGGATGGCCTCAGAGATGGTTTAAGGGTTCTGATAGCTCCTCAAAGTAAGCGAGAGTTCGCAGCACTGGTTGACAAGGCAAAAATCGCTGAGGATGTGACGCATATTGAGTGCCAGAACAGAGAGAAAGACAGAGGTAAGAGGGATGCTGAGCCCTCAAATTCTTTTTGGAGGTTTAAGAAAAAGCCCAGAGTAGATGGGCAAACCAGAGTTAGGACCCCTGCTGCTACTGGACTATAGTTTTGTACTGACTATGGGAAGCGCCATCAGGGTGAATGTTGGAAAAAGATGGGTGCATGTTTGAGATGCGGATCATTGGAGCACCGTGTCAAAGATTGTCCATGGAGGATCGAGCAAATGCAAGCTACTAGTTTTGGTAATGTTAAGCAGGGTGGCCAGCAACCACTGAGAGGCCGTGGTCAAGCCACGAATGGAAATGGTATGGGCCATGGTCGTGGAGCACCAAGCAGAAGTACTGGTCATACTGAGGCAAGGCAGCCGGCGCTGGTTTACATTGCACGTCACCGAGAAGATGGGGATGCTCAGGATGTCATTACGGGTACGTTCTTTATCCATAACGTACCTTACACTGCATTAATTTATGTTGGTCTACACATTCATACATAGCATGCTCTGTTTCTGAGATATTGGGTTTTGTGGCTGAAAACACTATGAGTGAGATTACTGATCTAAGTTCGCTGGGGCATTCCGTTCAGATAAACAAGATGTTTGGAGATATTCCCTTAGAGATACAAGGGTTTATCTTTTTGGCTGATCTTATGAAGCTGCCTTTCGGAGAATTCGACCTAATATTGGGGATGGATTGGTTAGTTAAGCATTGGTAAGCTTGGATTGTGCCACTAAATGAATTGTACTAAGAACTGGGGCAGATGACGAGGTAGTGGTAATTGGGGACCAACGAAACTACTTGAGTAATGTAATTTTCGCGCTAAGGGCCGAGAACTTGGTTCGTAAGGGTTGTAAGGCGTTCTTGGCCTATGCCAGTGTTTTAGATATTAGGGACTCTTCAATAAAGGATATCAGGACTGTTAAGGATTTTTCGGATGTCTTTCTTGAAGAGCTACTAGGGTTACCTTCAGAACGTGAAGTGGAGTTCGGGATTGAGCTCCTTCCTGGTACAGTTTCGGTGTCTATTGCCCCTTACAGAATGGCACTGAAGGAGCCTGTGGAGCTTAAGGCCTAGATTCAAGAGCTACTGGACAGTGGGTTTATTCGACCAAGTGTGTCTCCATGGGGAGCACCAGTCTTATTTGTGAAAAAGAAAGATGGATCCATGCGTATGTGCATCGACTACAGACAACTGAATAAGCTAACCATTAAGAATAAATACCCTCTGCCAAGGATTGATGATTTGTTCGACCAACTGCAAGGAGCGTCGGTTTTCTCTAAAATAGATCACCGGTTGGGGTATTACTAACTGAGAGTTAAAGAGGCCGATGTGCACAAGATGGCATTTAGGACTCGTTGTGGTCATTACAATTTTCTGGTAATGCCTTTTGGGCTAACAAATGCACCGACAGCTTTTATGGATCTGATGAATAGAGTGTTTCAACCCTATCTGGACCGGTTTGTTGTACTATTTATTGACAACATAGTAGTGTAATCGAGGACTAAAGATGAACATGATGAACATCTACGAGTAGTTCTGCAAATTTTGAGGGAGAAGCAACTGTACGCCAAGTTCAGCAAGTGTGAATTTTGGTTACGTGAGGTAACGTTTCTGGGTCATGTGGTATCTACTGAGGGGATTAGTGTAACACCCCTAACCCGTGTTAGATGCCGGGACATGATACGAGGCAGTATCGGACTTAAACACAATCAATCAAGCAAATCTGGCCATAAATTTCACTCATATTTCGAAACATTCAATCACATATACATAGTCTCTTATTTGGATCTATGAAACTCAAATCATACTTAGAAAGGGTTCGGGACTAAACCGAGAACCTCTGAAAGTTTTACATCACTTAGAAAATTTTTCATGTTTTGGAGAGCCACACGCCCGTGTGGGTAGGCCATGTGGCTCTGGACACGCCCGTGTCCTTAGCCCATGTAACTCTATGTTTATGACGTCAGCAAACAAATAAGGGTCACACGGCCAAGTCACATGCCTGTGTGGCCAGCACATAGGCTATTTTCCAAGCCTTTTTGTCACCCTTTACATACACACACACAAACATGGATCCAAAGCATTCAACATCCTCAATTATAATGCAGATATTTCATTTACTTTTCAACATACATGTGTTACAATTCTCTCATTAAATCAAGTATAGGCACACCATATCTTATTCATTTGCCCTTATCAAATACATTATCACTTATACCTTTATACTATAGTTATCTTCATGTCTATTTAATTCCGACTTATCATCAAGCATAACCTTCTAGCCAAGTCATAACTTTATATAGTGTCCACATTCCACATGCATAAAATAATATGCTTGACTAAGACATTCTACACTAATTCCATATTCAATTTAACATTATTACTATTTCTCACTTTATTCCATTGTACCATGGTTACCAAACTATCCATCAAACGTCCATGTTCAAGGCATTATCATTTTATTTCTACATTACACATTTAATTCATGGTCATGACCACCTCAATTGGTCATAAAACATGCATTCAACACACATGACATATTACCAACCATGCATGGCAAACAGGGATATTCACATCACAATTATTAGACACAATATGAATAGCTAGATTTACAAGTCATAATCAATAGCTAAATATAGGCCAATACATTTGGCCAAATTATAATAACACATGTTATAAAACTAGGTCCCTATACATGCCACTCACTTGATATTTCTAACTTATGTATAAATACTTCAAAGGTATTGGCTTGATAGTGTGATGCTGTCTCTGACGATCTCCAACCTTGAGCCGACTTGAGAACACTAAGGAATGGAAAGGAGGGAGTAAGCTTTACGATTAGTAAGCTTACATGAAAAACAATAAGCAATGTATTAACATTCTATTTTCAAATTCTTTCTATTTATTCAAAGTCCAGTCAAGCTATTTTCTCAAGTCGCAGTGATTAAATTATTTATATCTGGAGCTACAGCTCCAACTTAAGGTCTGTTAATTTTCCCTGAGACTAGACTCACATATCTTCCTACCATAAAATTGTCAGAATTTCTGGTCTAGCCAATAAGTACAGTTTATTATTCAAAGTCTCCCCTATTTCTCTATTCGACAGTTTCGACCCCTCTACATTAAAATAATTATCTCTTCGTACAATATTTAGATAATGTTCTTGCTTGTTTCTTTCAAAAATATACTCATTAAGGATTTTAAGCATATAAATTATAACCCATAATTATTTTTTTACAATTTTTAATGATTTTTCCAAATCAGAACAAGGGATTCCGAAATCATTCTGACTCTATCTCACAAAAATTTAAATATCTCATAATATGAATTTTTTTTGCTTACAACGTTTCCCTTTATATGAAAATAAACTTAATAAGATTTTATTTCATATCTTATTCAACTTATAATTCGATTTCCACCAATTTTGGTGATTTTTCAAAGTCACACAACTGCTGCTGTCCAAAACTGTTTTATTACTAAATTTCACTCTTTCATGTTTTCTTTGTAGTAACTTTCATTATAACACTTACTCTATATCAATCTTACCAAAGCTCGATCACATTTTGAGCACGTTGCTCATAAGTTTACACACACGAACCTTCACTTATTCATTACATAGTCATGTTCATATGTATTTTCACTTAGTAAATTTCCTGTTGAACTCATTGAAATAATAATAGATACTCGATGGCCTATACATATTACCACCCTTGTAATTGAAGCTCTCTGGTATGCATAGTAGCCTACACTTAGTACTACACATGCGACCTAATAATCTGGTACACGTAGTAGCCTACAGTTAGTACTACACACGTGACCTAACCATCTGATACACGTAGTAGCCTACACTTAGTACTACACGCGTGATCAAAGCTATCGGGTACGCATAGTAGCCTGCACTTAGTACTACACATGCGACCTAACAATCTGGTACACGTAGTAGCCTACACTTAGTACTACACACGTGACCTAAAACCGTCTTAAACTCATAGTAGCTTGTACATAGTACTACACATGTGTTCTCACAATGGATCATTTGTATCTTTTCTATTCCGAAGGTCCAACCGGGAAATTCTTCACTTTTCAACATTTTACTAATTCATTTTTATTCAATTTCGATTCGTAATTTACATCAAATGATCATTCTATAGGCAGCTACATCTTATATAATAACAAAAGATAATAACATAAAAAAAAGAATCGATATATTATTTACATACAAACTTACTCGTTTCAAAGAAATGTCATGTTTCATCAAATTTCCATTATATTCAATCATCCAATCACATGTTATCGACATTTGAGCTATCGATTACTTCATGGGTACATCACGTTCCCATACATAATATCATTAACATACAAATCATTTCAACCAAAGCAAAATAGATTTCAAGTGTAACAACAATAAGATGAATATCATGCTTATTTAATCACATAAACTTACTTGTCGAAATCTTGTCGGGTACAACCGTGTAGCAATTCACATAACTGTAATAGTAATTTAACATTCATCACATTTTCCACATCATATTCATCATCCATAAATTATTCTAATATATTAAATCATACATATTATGCCATAATAATAGATAATTACAATTCAAGCATGATATTGCATTATTATTACCATACGAACTTACCTCGGGACCAAAATAGCAAAAAGGAACCTAACCGTCGATTTTCCATTTTTCACCCGATCTAGGTCCAATCCTCATTTTCCTTGATCTATAATATCACATTTAGTCTTATTAGTCACATTATTTAATGTGATCCAAAAACCATATTTTGGCGAAATTACATTTTTGCCTTAAAACTTTGTCAACATTACACTTTTTCCCCAAGTCTCGTAAAGTGATTTTTATTCAATTTTCTCACTCTATAGGCCTAGCTGAACCATTTTCATAACTATAGAAAACTACAATTCTCATCAAAGCACCCTTTTATATCACTTTTACAACTTTTACAAAATGGTCCTTTTGGACGTTTTCATTGAAATCACTTAGTAAAAGTCGTTTATTTAACACCCAACACTCATTTTCTACCACTAGACCTCAAAATGCATGCATGTCACACATGTTTCAATTTTTAAACATGAACCCTAGCTCAAATTAATGGAAGAAATAGATAGATCTTGTTAAGGAGATTGCAAAACGTAAAAATCATTAAAAACGGGGCTAGAACGGACTTACAATCAAGCTTGGAAGCTTGAAAAACCCTAGCCATGGTTTCTCCATGCAAGTTTTGGCCAAGAGGTTGAAGATGGATAAAACTTGGCTTTTAATTTTGTTTTTAATTCATTTTAATAACTAAATGACCAAAATTCCCTTAATGAAAAACTTTGGAAACATGCTTAACCATGTCCATTTTTGTCCACCAACTTAACCAATGGTCTAATTACCATATAAGGACCTCCAATGTAAAATTTCATAATAATTGGACACCTCTAGCATATAGATTTCAACTTTTTCACTTTTTACTATTTAGCCCTTTTGACTAAATTGAGTGCCCAAACGTCAAAATTTTCGAACGAAATTTTCATGAAATCATTCCGTGAAATTTAGACCATAAAAATATAATAAAAATAAAATTTTCCTCATCGAATATGTGGTCCTGAAACCACTATTCTGACTAGGCCCAAATTCGGGATGTTCCATTTCTCCCCCTTTGGGGATTTTCGTCCCTAAAAATCTTACCAGAAAAATGGTTTTGGTTTTTCACTTATTTTTCTCAATCCTATAATCGATGTCAAAGAACTTTCACTCAAGCAGAGCTTTTACTACTAGCTCTTAATTCCACATACAAGAATCATGAGTGGTTTTCGCTTTACACAACTTTCACTGAAACTTAATCTCTATTAGAAAGTTCATGTACTTAAAAGTCCGATCCATACTATCATGTTACATATACATTCTGTAACAGCCCGATTTAGACCCTAATCAGAACGGTGGTTTCGGGACCACGAACCCGAGTCAGAAAAATATTTAAAAATGATTTTTTGTTTATTTTGTGTGAATTTATATCTGTAAAATTTTCATGATTTAATTTGGTCATTTAGATACCGGATTAAATAAAATGACTTAATCGCGTAAAATAAAAATTAGGTGGTTATTTCTAAAAAGGGCCTAATTTCTATTGGCTTTATTAGTGGAAGCCTTTATGTTGCAATTAGCCCATTAAAAGAAAAAGTGGACGGTAATAAACAAATACATGTGTTATATGATTTTTATATTATTTCATTAAAGTTAATTTAATAAACTAATATAATATAACATATATCATACAATAAAAAGCCATGTTCATTCTACTTTTTTTAACCGAATCTAAAACAAGAAAAAGAAAGAAAACCAAGGTAGGTTTCGGCATATATTCATGCTCAATCAAGGTTCGTTTTTGTTCATTTTTTTGATAATTTCTACGTTTTTGAGATCGTTGCGTAGTAATCTTCAAGACCCATGCTTTAATTTTTGATTTTTATGAATATTTTGAGTTGTGCCATTGTTGATAGCTTGTGATTTTTGTTGTTTGATGATGAAATATGAAATATATGTTTTAGATTAACATATTTTGTATTGGAGTTTTTGATGATTTTGAGTAATTAGGACTAAATTACAAAAATAATAATTTTAGGGATTAAAATGTAAAATAAATGAATTGTATGGGCTTGTATGAGCACTAGGAACATTCAGCCTAACATGAGTATTTTGAGATTTTGCATATTTTGTATTTTGTGCAATAGAGACTAAATTGTAAAAATTGTAAAAATTGTAAATGTCAGGGGTAAAATGGTAATTTGACCATTTATGTGTTTTTGGACTCAATTGAATGAAAATATGTTTGAATCAGCTTAATTTGAATATGTTAGATCAAGAACCAAAGAAATCAGATTTGGATCGGGGAAAAACGAAAGTTGTCGACTAGTCGTCCTGTTTTATTTTACATCATCCGAGGTAAGTTTATAGGCAAACAGACATGTTTAATTGTAGATAAATGTTAAATATATATGCTGGTATGGAAAATATGAATTTATATATGCTTTTTTCGAATGTGAATAAGCTTGGTAACCATGTTCAAGCATTCGTCTCGATCGAGTTACGACGTCTGAAAGCCCCGTATGAACCTTAGGAATAGTTAGGATACATATCTCATGACATAGAATTTTGATATGTGATGTGCGAGTAAGACCCTGTCTGGGACAGTGGCATCGATATGTGGTTACATGTAAGACCACGTCTAGGACGTTGGTATTGTACGATATATGTGTAATTATCCGAGTGACCTATCCAATTTCAAATGGTTCAATGGGCATCGATCAGTTGTGATAAAATGTGCAAAAGTGAGCTAAAATGATCAGGTATGAAATGGTTTATTACCTATTTGAAACAAAGTGAGTAAGTTACTTAATATTTGTTGCAAAATATGCTTGAAGTAAAGTAAGAATATATGTGTGAATGTGAAAAAGGTATTCGGCCTTGTAAATAAATAATATGAACATTATTGAAATTATTTGTGAATATATGCAAATGGTGGTATATTCAGCCATTGATAAATATATATGATTGATATACTTTGACTTACAAGTATATGCATAAAAGTGTATGTATATTTGGTATGATAAAGATGTTTTGGCTTAATCATTGAATGAAAGTTTGTTAATGTACCTTTATATATGAAAGTGTTCATTCGGTCATTTCTATGCTTATGCATAAAAAGTTGTATTTTGATTCATGAGTATAAGTATATGTGTTCACGTAATGATATTTAGCTTTGAAATTGAAGGATATTTTGCATATATATATGTGTGTACTCGGCCATATAATATAAATATGTATGTGATTATTATCCTTTGACCTATGAATTTATGCATATAAGAGTTTATGAACTAGTTATGATAAAGATATTTTGGTTTGAAAATTTAATGATAGTTTGTTAATATATATATTCAATCGGCCATGAGTAATGTACAGGTGAAAGTACATATAAATTACATGAAATTGGAAGCTTAAGATTCAAAGTAACTATGATAGTATAATTTGGTTTAGTTTAAATGATTCTATTATGTAACTAAGTTGTTTATTTGCTTATGACTTACTAAGCTATGAAAGCTTACTCTGTGTGTGTTCATGTTCACCTCTGTTTTATAGATTTCGGATTCAAGTTTCGAGCTCAGGAATCGTCAGAGAAGCTTATCACACTATCGACTGTCTTCGGTATTTTATAAGCTGAATTTTCGAATCTATGGCATGTATAGGCTAGATTATAGTTTGAAATAAAGAATATTGGTTTTGTATAATTTAAGCCATGCGAAAATGGCCTAACTTCATTGTTTAAATTCGGTTTTGTTTGTCTATGATTTAGGTTCATTTTGGTTATTATGCTATGTGTTACGGATGAATATTATATGTGTTTAGGATATCTATCTTGTGCATTGAAATTTGTTGATGATCTTAGATGTGTGTAAATGAGTAACGTGCTATATGTGATTTAGCATTAAAGGTTGTTTGGCTATGTCCGATCATCATATAAGTTTGTCTTGACATGTTCATTATATGGTATGGGAGATTCATGTTTTGAATACATATCTATTTGTAGATAATGACTTACTCTAGTGAAATATAAATTGTAGTATGAGTTGGTTTGAAAATTATACTATAATGTATTATAAATTCGAATATAAGATAAAGGTTTATGAGATGGTTATGACTAAATTGTGATTCGGCATTTGTTTATATAAATATTTATGCATATGATGAATTAACTTAATATGTATCTTATCTTGAGGTATATATGTTTATGTTGGTGCTGAACATGTGTTCCGCTTATGAGTTAATAGGGGACGTGTAACGTGTTATCACTGCTTATGCATTAGTAAATTAAAATGCATGTTATTTATATGAGATATATTTGGTGTAAGCTTATCAAGTTTAGTAAAAATAGGTATTGACTTATAAAGTGATTGAATAAAGTTGGAAGTGAACAATTGCTAAAGTATTTTTGTTAAACACATTTGTATTCGGCTATATGCATTGAAAAATGACCAAATGAATAGTAATTTACACAATAGTAAATTATGAAAATTATATGAGTTTATATGTGATGTATAAATATCCTACTTGATAATAATTGAATGTCAAGTAGTACGTAAGTTAGTCCTTTAATTATGGTTATAAGTTGACTGAACATGCATTAATATAAAAGTGTTGAATATGATATGATCAAATTGAAATGATTAAGTGTACTTGTTGTTGTTAGTTCTATCTATATGTGACTTGTTAGTTTGCAATTGAAGTATAAAATAGTTTGTATGTTTGTGCATTCTATAAGTCGTATCCAAGTTATACTCGGCTATGTAGTTTTGAAAAAACAAAAAGAGAATTAAAAATTAATTCGACTATTTATATTAATAATTGATTGGTTTAAAAGTTTGCGCAAGTGTATGTCTATGATTGTTTGAATTTGTGTCATGACTGGTATTACCTTGTAACCCCAATTCGGCAACGGATACTGGTTAGGGGTGTTACACATTCATACCTGAATCTTTTTCGAATTTGAATAGTGAAACAAGCCAGTTCATCTCGGCCTCATACTCTTTATAATTCCACACAGTCCAATTATTTGCCAATTCAACTCTCAGTTACCTTTCATTTCAAAGCCTCCTCTGTCTTTCCCAAGCAATCATGATATGAAACCTGGATCTCAATCCGATTAGTGGAGACTAGGATCTCAAGGTGTCCAACATTCATAAAGACACGAAATTCCTCGAACCTAATGAGCAAAAATTCAGTACATACCAGCATGATTTACATATCTCGTCAAATATTTAGCAATAAGCTACATGACATTTTTCTCTTTCAAATAAAGGGATGATCCTGATAGGGCCTTGAGGATAATTCTTTCTCATTTTCCATCCTAATGTCAATACTAGTAGAGATAACTCTGGTAGAACCTGATGCTCAGCTTTAACCCCATTAACATTTCAAAATATTTTTACACAAGAATCATACAATAACCATATTTTCATCTTTTAATACCATATGAAACCCAGATCTCAATCCAATTACTGGAGACTAGGATCTCAAGATGTCCAACATTCATAAAGACACGAAATTCCTCGAACCTGATGAGCAAAAATTCAGTACATACCAGCATGATTTACATATCTCGTCAAATATTTAACAATAAGCTACATTACATTTTTCTCTTTCAAAGACAGGGATGATCCTGATAGGGCCTTGAGGATAATCCTTTCTCATTTTCCATCCTAATGTCAATACTGGCAGAGATAACTCTGGTAGAACCTGATGCTCGGCTTTAACCCCATTAACATTTCAAAATATTTTTACACAAGGATCATACAATAACCATCTTATCATCTTTTAATACCCAAGTCATTTACACTATAGCAAACTCAGGTCTTTTTTTGCCATCAGATATTTTAAGCTATCACTTGTCTTGTTGTCTTAAAGCGCATCACCATTCAAACAACAATACATCACTGAAAATTAGGAAGTCTTTGCTCAACCTAGATTAGACCAGTTCAAAGGCTTCAGTTAACAATGTTCTCATCTGTCCAAGCTTTGCCAATCATGAATTAAGCCATTAATTTCACAAGACAAAAATTTTACCACTTAAGCCTTTTCCAATGTTAAATACTTATACGGAAATTTAGAGACATCCAAATACTAAGATCACTAGATCACCATGATCAAATCAAAAGCATAATCATACTTGATATATATATCGCAAGCTAAAAGTCATACTTTAACTATAAGCCATGTTCGACAAGTTGCGAGATAAAGATGACCAAGAATTCAAGCTAAGGAAATCCATAACGGAGAAATCCAAAATATAGAAATCCATCATAAAGAAATCCAAAACAAGAAAATCCAATCAACTTGTAACACCCCTCGCCCGTATCCCTCACCGGAATAGGGTTCGAGGTGTTACCCGACTTAAACTCAGTCAATCACACAAAAACCGTGCTGAAAAATTTCAATCAATTTAAAACTTTTCTTTTCACATGCAATTTATCCCATATATGAGCTTACGAGGTCCAAAACATTAAAACCCTATACATACCATAGACTCGAAATACTAGGATTTACTTACACCGATAACGTGAGCTCGACAGTGTGATAATATCTCCGGCGAACTCCAACCCGAGCAGGTAACTGAAGTCGACAATCTATAAAACAGAGAAATGTAACAACGGAGTAAGCTTTCATAAGCTTAGTAAGTCTTAAGCAATGCAAACAAATAAACGCAATTATACTTCGATTATTTAATTTCTTAAGAGGCCAAATTCTAGGGATATTGCCATCTGGCCGAATATACACAAGCACATAATGCATGTTTCGCATTCTTATCACACTTAATCTGAATTCATATAACATATTTAAATCAAATACCCTCACATACTTTCACACCCTGACCAGTTGTATCATGATCGTTGGTATAGTTTTAACATTTATTCACGTACGTATCACATTACTCACTTATGATTCACTTCAAATCAAACTCACATCTGAGTACATACTGCGTACCTGGCCCACTTTACGTATTAAATGTTCATTTGAAAATCTAGCACGAGGTACCTTAGTCATAGGCTTTTCTCAAATCACCGGCATTTCTCCTACTAGGCTCGAGGCCCGATATCATTTCACCGGCTTTATAGCCTGCTATGCTCGAAAGCCCGAATAGTATCTTACCGACATTATAGTCTGCTAAGCTCAAAGGCCCGAATAATCAAATCAACAAGTTCCATATAACATATTCATATCAATTGAGTACTAACATCATTCGAACGTATATAATTATACATCTCAAACACTTTTCTTTCATCTCATTTTCACACTTAACATTTGATAGCTTATTCATAACATTTCACTCACATTCATTTCAAACTTATCATTTGATTATAAAAGCACATTGCATATTTACCAACATGTTATACTTGCCATTAGGCCATATAAGCATGATACAATACACTATCATTTCATCTTTAACATTCGGCTAAACCCTTATCTTACAAGGAACACCGAATTCACATAACATATCATTTCACCGGCATTACACCTGCTAGGCACGAAGGCCCGAATACACATCACCGGCATGAAGCCTGCTAGGCACGAAGGCCCGAATATAATACCAGCACTAGGCCTGCAGGATTTATCCCTGATATAATACCAGTACGAAGCCTGCGGGATTTAACTCGGATATTTTACCAGCATGAAGCCTGCGGGTCTTTAAGCCCGGATACACATCAAATATCATGCATATTTAATCATATATTAACACATCTCATTCAACATATCACATTTCCATTTCACCATTCAAACTTAACCCATAGTGACCATTCGACTATAAGTCATATGCATAAATTATTTATCATGCAACTTAGTTCAAGTAGAACCAAAAGGTCACGATTCATCTAATATATACATATTGCTCACTGATTCGCACACAACCTTTCAAATTAGCAATTATAAGATGGTTCCGCACATAGCTCATCCTTATCGATAATTTACAATGGTTTTACCCTTACTCACATATATGTCATAGGCATTTTTACCTATGCTTCTCAATTCACATTCATGATTCAATTTCAATCGATTTAACATGCCTAAGTACATATTGCATACCTGAATAATTTACTTTACGGACCGAATCCACATATCATATTAGCCCATAGTCTTATAGCACCATACTTTTAATGGTTTACCTCATCGAAGTTCACATTTAATCACTTTAGTGCCAAGCCATATTCGGCTACCACAAAAGACTAATAATAATAATTTTATACACATCATGGTTTCCTTTAAGTATTTAATAATCACAAATCGTGATATCTCCACCAGCACATATACGACATTGTTTATTCATTGTAACACTCATTTAGTGCATCAAATTTCCAAATCCAATTCAACTTAAGCATAATAGCCATAATCGACTTATAGCCTTAAATCATTACATATTCAGCACATTAACTAAATAAAATTTACATTCCCTTTACCATATTAATTTAACTCTTGGGCATATAAGAAGGAATCAAGCTTAAACACTTAATAACTTACCTCGAATGTTGCCAAACGATTACAACGGCTATTCGATTACTTTCTCTTTTCTCTTATCCGAATTTGCCCCTCTATGCTCTTGAGCTTAAAATTTAAAGATTTTAAACTAGTCATTATTCGACTATTCAAGCATCACTTTCAAAATATAATATATATATATTCAACTTTCACACCTACTGATCATAGTAAGCTTATAAGAAATCAATAAGCAACTCATTAACAAATTTTTGTCAATGTTTACCACATAATCATTATTTCACTGCAAGCTATCTTCCTGAGCAAACGTCACTAAATCATTTATAACTAGAGCTACGAAACTCCAAATCAAGTGCCGTTAATTTTCTATGAAAGTAGACCCATATATATTTTACCCATAAAATTTTCAGGATTTTTCGTTTGGCCAATCAATACCAAATTTTTCTTAAATTTTCCCTTATTTCACTGCTTGACTAATCTGACCACTCTTCACTACGAATCAAATTTCTCATCGTACAGAATTCAAAATATGTTATCGTTTATTTCATTTGCAACTAGACTCATTAAGGAGTCTAAGCATATAAACTCCATCTTATAAACATTTTTTTTACAATTTATAATGATTTTATAAAAACAGAACAAAGGATGTAGAAGTCATTCTGACCCTGTCCCACATCACTTCAAATATCTCATCATCGGAAATTCTTTTGCTTACACGGTTTCTTTTATAAGAAACTAGACTCATTAATATTTAATTAGATAATTTATTCAGCTTCTAACTCATCTCCCACAATTTATGGTGATTTTCCAAAATCACCTTACTGCTGCTGTCCCAAGCAGATTTATTACCAATTCACTCTTTCACACATACCTTGCATGCATGTTATTTAAACATGCATATCACAAAACAATCATCACATACCTATAACTTCACTTAAGCATAATCTTCCTTTCATCATTTTAAAGCACAACATTACTCAATATTATCCAAGTTCACATTCGGCCATAATACACACAACATGTTAGCCGATTCCCCCCAGCATCTAAGGCACATGCATGCTCATTTGCTTGGCTCAACTTCATCTATTCTCCATTTTTTATCAAAAGAACATGAAATAACAACCATTTCTCTCATTTCCATTCATGACCGAATGCTCACAACACAACCAAAAATCAAAAATATGCTTCATGGGTTAAGGTAGAAACAAGAAAAACCCATGAACATCAAAATAGAAGCAAAGCACCATGAACTCACCTTGGATTTTCTTCCCCAAGTGACTGAACATTCAAGAGCTCTTTTCCTCTCCTTTCTCTTCTATTTTCGGCTACCATGAACAAGGATGGACAAACTTTTCCCTTCTATCATTTTGTTATTTTTAGTCTTTATTTTATGACATAAAATAACACATATCAATTAGTACCATAACTTCATGTCTTAAATTATTATTATCTAATGCACATGTTGCTTCCCACCAACATCATGGCCGGCCACTACACATAAAATGGGGAGTCTTACATGCAAATCCTCCCATTTTACACTACAAATTATTTGCCCACTACAATTTGGCCTATAGCATTTTCAGAAATTTTCACATAGGTCCTATTTCATAATTTTACTCTCAAATGACAAAATCAAAGCATGAAATTTTCACACATGCACTTTCACATATAATAAATACAGAGTATAACATTTAATTATTTCTGTGACTCGGTTTTGTAATCCCCGAAACCACTTTCTGACTATGGCCAAATTAGGGCTGTCACACAACTGACAATGCCTTTTTCTATCATTAAGATCAGGGAACATTTCCATATTACAAAAATTCATCAGAGAATATACAACCAGTACAACAAATTTCCAGAAATAAATGGACTCCTAGAGTGCCTTCCGAGAGACAGCCAACATCTACTCACTGTAATTACCATACTAAACATCTCACATTTGAACATTATTCCTTTAACTATTTTCTGCATTAGAATTTCCATATTATTCTTTTCACTAAAGCAGATCAGCTCATGAGGGAATTTCAATCAATACATTTCTCGACGTCATACCAAGATAGGTCGTTTCACCAAAATTAACCTTTTTCACTAACTGCGATGTTATGAAAATTAATTAATCTTTCAGTCAATCCGATATTTTTCTAGCTTATGTCTGTACTTATCAACCCATTGTCAATCTCTAATCAAGTTTGTAACCATTCTATCACTAAACTCTTTGGTTTCTCACCCGAGAACTCATGACTTGACTTTCATATACATATACATGTAACACAATTTTTATCATCATAGCAACATCATCACAACCGTGTCATTCATTTCGGGTAAAATAACTTTTATATTGATTTTACGCCCACTTTCCAGTTATCTTATTTTAACAAGTATACTTATGCATGTATTCCATGTTTTCTGGAAATCATACAAGTCATGCACATGATATCATACAAGGGCCAACAACATGGTTAAGTTTATCACAATCTATACTTTTACCTCGTACACCATCATTTAGACATATCATTACAATCATATAAATTAGTCCAAGCAATTTAACAAATTTACTCAAGCTATAGGAGCTTGCTAATCATAATCATCCAAACAAAATACATGAATATTCATCCCATTAATATTTTTGATAAGTTATCTAAACACATGCATTTACTTGAGTAATTCAGTCACATACATCATGGAATTATCAACCAATCATACGTAAGCTCATTATGCCATATAATCATTTATCTCATTTCAATAATTCATTGCAATCTATCAAATTTTAATATTCAAAAGGGGCAATGACATTTTATCCGTAACAGGATATTATGAATCTCATTCGTACCTTTCCAAGTTTCAGCTCATCATAATTGTACTTTATTCAAATACCTCATTACCACAATCAATATGGTCGAATATAGCTCGATTGGAGGGTACCTTTGTCTAAACAAAACGGCTCTCATATGCATCGGGAGACATCACACTATCATAGATCGGTGGCATGTATAGCTAGACTCTCATACATATACTAGGTAAGTCCAAGAACCGACTAAATCATAGCTCTGATACCACTAAATGTAGCACCCCTTACCCCTGTCTGATGCCGAGATAGGATACGAGGCATTATCAGACTTAAACACAATCAATCATGCGAATTTGGCCATAAAATTTCATTCATATTTCGAAACATTCAATCACATGTAGATAGTCCCTTATTTGGGCCTATGAAACTCAAATCCTACTTAGAAGGGGTTCGAGACTAAATTGAGAACCTCCAAAAGTTTTACATCACTTAGAAAATTTTTCATGTTTTGGAGAGCCACACGGCCGTGTGGGTAGATCGTGTGGCTCTAGACACGCCCGTGTCCTCAACCCGTGTAACACTCTGTTTATGACGTTACAAACAAATAAGGGTCACACGGCCAAGTCACACACCCGTGTGCTAGACCGTGTCTTCCACATGGCTGAGACACACGACCGTGTCTCTGCCCGTGTGGTCAGCACATAGGCTATTTTCCAAGCCTTTTTGTCACCCTTTACATGCACACACACAAACATGGATGCAGAAGCATTCAGCATCCTTAATTATGATGCAGACATTTCATTTACTTATCAACATACATGTGTTACACATTTTCACATAAAATCAAGTCTAGGCACACCATATCTTATTCATTTGGCTTTATCAAATACCTTACCACTTATACCTTTATACCATAGGCATCTTCATGTCTATTTAATTCCAACTTATCATCAAGCATAACCTACTAGCCAAGTCATAACTTTATATAGTGTCCACATTTCACATGCATAAAACAATATGCTTGACTAAGACATTCTACACCAATTCCATATTCAATTTAACATTATTACTATTTCTCACTTTGTACCATTGTACCATGGTGACCAAACTATCCATCAAACGTCCATGTTCAAGGCATTATCATTTTATTTCTACATTACATATTTAAGTCATGGTCATGACCACCTCGATTGGTCATAAAACATGCATTCAACATACATGACATATTACCAACCATGCATGGCAAATAGACATATTCACACCACAATTATTAGACACAACATGAATAGCTAGATTTACAAGTCGAAATCAATAGCTCAATATAGGCCAATACATTTGGCCAAATTATAATAACACATGTTATAAAACTAGGTCCCTATACATGCCACTCACTTGATATTTCTAACTTATGTATAAATACTCCAAAGGTATTGGCTTGATAATGTGATGCTGCCTCTGACGATCTGATAAACGCCAAATTATACATATCTATACCCCAAATACTTAGCAAATTTATGGATGTTTATTACTAGATTTGTGGATTTTGGTGCTCTTAATCTGGTTATTTCATGTTTTGTACTCAGGAGAGCACAAAGAGTCGAAAGGAGCCAAAAACGAGCTAAAGAATGACAAAAATGGACCAAATTGAGAAGATGACACGGCCTAAACCTTGCCACACCAGCATCTCACACGCCCGTGGCCTTCGGGGTTGTCGACCAAGGTTTTCACGATTCACACGGCCTGGCCATTGAACCCACACGGCCGTGTGTAATTTAATGGATCGAACACAGCCTGGTAATCACGTCACACAGTCGTGGCACACGGGCGTGTCCCTTTTTCAAAGAGTTGTATTTTACACGGAAAAGGGTACTTAGGGAGGAAGAAAGCCATTCCAAAGCCTATAAATACGCACTAGATGAGGAGAAAAGGAGAGACGGAGAAGAGGGGTAAGGAATTACCCTAAGGAAGCTGATTGATCCATATCAGAAGCCGGATTCATCAAGACTGAAGATCTATCCTCAATTTCCCTTCAGGAGTTTTGGGTTTCCTTTATATTTTGTATTCTTTATTCTTCTGAGATGTTTTCTTATTTAGTTATGAACTAAATCCCCTAAATACCTAAGGGGAAAGAAACTTAAGACGAATCTTGTTATTATTTTCTGAATCGTATGATAAATATTTAACTTGTTCTTAATTATGTGTTCTTAATTCTTGTTCTGATATCCCAGGATACTGATTCAAGACACGCTCTTATTCAGAAGAGGAATAGACCCTGTCTAAGAGTACATTTGCCATAATTAAGCGGAGTTGATTGTGTGCCTAGAAATAGGGTGACAAGATTTTGTCGGATTAGGGTGAAACCTAATAAGGGGATCCATAGATCGAGTTAATGCAACCCTAGAGTGTTAATTAGAGAAAAGTCTCGGTTATCAATCTGGAGATTAGACGTTATTAGTCTTGAATAGAGATAATAACATAACTTAGGGATCTTTACAGAACAAGTTGAATGAATAAATCGTTCGATTTGGAGCCAGAATAACAAGTAAAGTCTAGGTGGATTTTTCCTTAGGTATTCTCTCAAGTCAATCGATTTTCCCAAAAGCAATTCCCCAATTCTTTTCTCTGTGCATCCTTAGTTTAAATAATTAGTTAATTAAAACAAACCCCTTTTATTCTTAGGCTAGATAATAAAAAGATAGTTATTACTAGTACTTTTGGTTCCCTTGAGTACGATATCCCGGTCTTGCCATTACTATACTATTGCTTGATAGGTGCGCTTGCCTTTTCGTCGTGATAATAGTTAGTCTAGGTTGATCTTCATTATAAATATTTATTACTTGTTAAGAATCACGCGATTAAGTTTTTGGCACCGTTGCTGGGGAACTGAAATATTAAGAACACTAAATTTTTATTACTTTAGCCATTTATTTTTCTTGCAATTTTATTTTATTATTTATTAATTTACTTTTTCTCTCTCGTGGTAGGTTTGTATAGTTTATAACTAGAAAAAACCCGTCAGGACCATTACTTTTTGATGAAGAAATAGATCGTACAATTCGCAAAAATCAAAGAGAAATAAGGCATAGTTTACGATACACGGAGAACGAACGAGAAGACGATACTCAAACCCCAACCAAAGTGATGGCCGAAAATCCAGGCAATCAGCTGCCTCCTGCAATTGCAGCTAATCAAAATCCTGCTCCACGTACTATGTATGATTATGCTAAACCTTTTTTAACAGGAACTGAGTCTAGTATAGTTAGACCTACTATTTCTGCGAATAATTTCGAACTAAAACCTAACACAATTCAGATGATACAACAGTTTGTTCAGTTTGATGGTTTGCAGGATGAGGATCCCAACACGCACTTGGTGAATTTTCTTGAATTTTACGATACATTCAAAATCAATGGCGTTTTTATGATGCCATTTGTCTTCGGTTATTTCCCTTTTCACTAAGAAACAAAGCTAAATAGTGGTTGAACTCGTTACCACGAGGGTCTATCACTACTTGGGAACAAATGACCGAGAAATTTTTACTAATATATTTTCCACCGGCTAAAACGGCTAAATTGCGTAATGATATCTCTTCTTTTGTGCAAATGGATTTAGAAACACTTTACGATGCATGGGAGAGATACAAGGACTTACTGAGAAGGTGCCGTCACCATGGGTTACCGTTTTGCATGCAAGTTCAAACGTTCTACAATGGTGTGAATCCCTCGACAAGACAAATGATTGACGCAGCTCCTAGCGGAACCATCAACAATAAAACACCAGAAGATGCCTATGAATTTATAGAGGAGATGTCACTGAATAACTATCAGTGGCAAGTTATGAGGACAAAGCCAACGAAAATAGTCGGCGTTTATAACATCGATTCAGTCACCATGCTCTCTAATCAGGTAGAACTTCTCAATAAAAAGATTGACGGTTTACTTAGTTCTATGCAGGTACATCCAGTAATGAGGTGTGACTCAAGCGGAGGAGGTGTGCATACAGAATATCAATCTTTCAATCCCACAACCGAAGAGGAACAAGTCAACTATATGGGTAATAATAACTTTAGATCTCAAAATAACCCATACAGTAATACTTATAATGCAAGTTGGAGGAACCACCCAAATTTCTCCTAGGGTGGTCAAGGGAATCAAAAGCCAAAAAATCCTCAAGGTTTTCAATAGCCACCTTATCAACAAGAGAAGAAATCGAACCATCAAGAGATGCTTTCTAAATTCATCTCGGTGTCAGAAACCCATTTCCAAAATACCGAGACAGCACTTAAGAATCAACAAGCATCAATCCAAGGACTCAAAACTCAAATAGGCTAGTTGTCCAAACTAATCTCTGAACGACCACAAGGTAGCCTACCAAGTAATACTAAACCTAATCCGAGGGAACACCTCAATGCAATTAGCACTCAAGATAAGGAAGAATTCATTGCACCTGAACTAGAATTATAGTAAGACAATGCGATGAACAAAGGACGAGAATAGGTAAACAATAATGATCCCAAACAGGTAAGTACAAATCATGAACCTCGTGTGCCATATCCTAAAGTGATGACGAAAGACAGAACAGAAGAACAATTCGGTAAGTTTGTCAAACTCTTAAAGAAATTACATATTAACTTACCCTTTATTGAAGTTCTTTCGCAGATACCCAACTTAGCAAAATTCTTAAAGGAACTTCTGAGCCATAAAAGGAAATTAGATGCTACATCACATGTGAAACTCAATGCAGTCTGCTCAGCTATTCTAAAGACTGAGCTACCTAACAAATTGAAAGATGCAGGGAGCTTTACAATTCCTTGCTTAATTGGTAGTCTATCTGTGAATAATACTTTAGCTGATCTAGGGGCAAGTATAAATGTTATGCCATATAAGATTTTTAAACGAATAGGTCTCGGTAAACCCAAATAGACTAGGATGAGCATACAATTGGCTGACAAAACAGTTAGATTTCCTAAGGGTATTATTGAAGGCGTTCTCGTTAAAATTGATAAATTTATTTACCCAGTAGACTTCGTTGTCTTAGACATGGATGAGGATAACGAGGTACCTTTAATTTTAGGACGACCATTTTTAGAAACTGCCAGAACCATTATTAATGTAGGCACATGAGAGCTAACACTTCGTGCAGGTGACAACACAGTAACACTCCAAGCACGCGACTCAGTCAAAACCTCTAAGACTCAAGATAATGTTATAAAAACTATCGATGATAAAACTAATATTCAATCGTCCTTGCAGGAACTTCCTCAAACAAAGACAACAGAGACAGTGCGCTACTATCATGAAGAGAACAAATACGTCCATGAAGAACGAAGACTACGAATAGAGGAGCTAGACGAATGGCGAGAACAAAAATCGAGAAAATATGATAAACCAAAACTACGCAAAAACAAGCCCGATACCTCTCCTAATCAACTTTAGGTCGGTGATACAGTCTTACTAGATGCCGTTGATCCTCACATTGTCACTACCACACCAAATGAGGAAATCCCTCTTACGGTACTTAGTATTTTTCCATTCAGTGCAGTAGAGGTGAGTCATCCCAAGTTCGGCACTTTTAAGGTAAAGAACACTCGATTAAAACCTTATTTTAAAATTGACAACATGAATGAGGAGTATGAACTCCTCGAACCACCATGATCACTCAACGGAGAGGTAAGTAGAGCTTAGACTATAAATAAGCGCTTCTCGGAAGGTAACCCGAGCACTAACAAATTTTGATTTCTTTATTTTTATTTTCTCACACTTCGAATCAATTAACTTAATCTTTGAATTGCAAAGTTTTTAGCACACACGGCCAGGCACACGGGCATGCCTAAAGCCGTGGCCAAACAGGGGAAGAACGACGACCGTGCGATACGACCGTGTTGAAGCAGGACATGATTTCCCCAAAATACGGGCTGCAATAAATTCCCATAGCTGTGCGACATGGCCGTGGGTGAATTTCATAGGAGATCACGGGCGTGGGAATGAAAACCCATGGGCGTGCCAGGGACAAGGCACTGTACACAAGCAAATGCTTAAGTGTGGGGGTATTTGATAAACGCCAAATTATACATATCTATACCCCAAGTACTTAGCATATTTATGGATGTTTATTACTAGATCTATGGATTTTGATGCTCTTAATCCGGTTATTTCATGTTTTGAACTCAGCAGAGCACCAAGAGTCGAAAAGAGCCAAAAACGAGCTAAAAAGGGACAAAAATAGACTAAATCGAGAAGATGGCACGGCCTAATCCTTGCCACGTGTCCTTCGGGGGTGTCAACCAAGGTTTCACGATTCACACGGCCTGCCCATTAAGCCCACACGGCCGTGTGCAATTTAATGGATTGATCACGGCCTGGTAATCACGTCACATGGCCGTGGCACACGGACATGTCCCTTTTTTAAAGAGTTGTATTTTACACAGAAAAAGGTACTTAGGGAGGAAGAAAGCCATTCCAAAGCCTATAAATAAGCACTAGATGAGGAGAAAAGGAGAGACAGAGAAGAGGGGTAAGGAATTACCATAAGGAAGCCAATTGATCCATCTCAGAAGCCGGATTCATCAAGACTGAAGATCTATCCTCAATTTCCCTTCAGGAGTTTTGGGTTTTCTTTACGTTTTGAATTCTTTATTCTTCTGAGATGTTTTCTTATTTATTTATGAACTAAATCCCCTAAATACCTAAGGGGAATGAAACCTAAGACGAATCTTGTTATTATTTTCTGAATCGTATGATAAAAATTTAACTTGTTCTTAATTATGTGTTCTTAATTCTTGTTTTGATATCCCAGGATACTGATTCAAGACACGCTCTTATTCAGAAGAGAAATATACACTGTCTAAGAGTACATTTTCCATAATTAAGTGGAGTTGATTACGCGCCTAGAAATAGAGTGACAAGATATTGCCGAATTAGGGTGAAACCTAATAAGGGGATCCATATATCGAGTTAATGCAACCCTAGAGTGTTAATTAATGAAAAGTCTCAGTTATTCAATCTAGGGATTAGACGTTATTAGTCTTGAATAGGGATAATAACATATCTTAGGGATCTCTACGGAACAAGTTGAATGAATAAATCATTCGATTCGGAGTCAGAATAACAAGTAAAGTCTAGGTGGATTTTTCCTTAGGTGTTGCCTCAAGTCAATTGATTTTCCCAAAAGTAATTCCCCAATTCTTTTCTCTATACGTCTTTAGTTTAAATAATTAGTTAATTAAAACAAACCCCTTTTATTCTTAGGCTAGATAATAAAAAGATAGTTATTACTAGTACTTTTGGTTCCCTTAGGTACGATATCCCAATCTTGCCATTACTATACTATTGCTCGATAGGTGCGCTTGCCTTTTCATCGTGATAATAGTTAGTCTAGGTTTTATCTTCATTAAAAATATTTATTACTTGTTACGAATCACACGATCACGATCTCCAACCCTGAGCCGACCTGAGAACACTAAGGAATGGAAAGGAGGGAGCTTGCATGAAAAATAATAAGCAATGTATTAACAAGCTATTTTCAAATTCTTTCTAATTATTCAAAGTCCAGTCAAACTATTTTTTCAAGTCACAGTGATTAAATTATTTATATCTGGACCTACGAAACTCCAAATTAAGATCTATTAATTTTTCCTAAAACTACACTCACATATCTTCCTACTATAAAATTTTCATAATTTTTGGTCTAGCCAATCAGTACAGTTTATTATTCAAAGTCTTCCCTGTTTCGCTATTCGACAGTTCTGACCCCTCTATATTAAAATTAATTTTCTCTTCGTACAATTTTTGGATAATGCTCCTCTTTGTTTCTTTAAAAAATAGACTCATTAAGGATTTTAAGCATAATTATTTTATTACAAATTTTAATTATTTTCCCAAATCAGAACAAGGGATTCCAAAATCATTCTGACTCTGTCTCACAAAAATTCAAATATCTCATAATATGAAAACCTTTTGCTTACAACATTTTCTTTATATGAAAATAGACTCAATAAGATTTTATTTCATATCTGATTCAATTTATAATTCGATTTCCACCATTTTTGGTGATTTTTCAAAGTCACACAACAGCTACTATCCAAAAGTGTTTTATTACTAAATTTCACTCTTTCATGTTTTCTTTGTAGTAACTTTCATTATAACACTTACTCCATATCAATCTTACCAAAGTTTGATCACATATCGAGCACATTGCTCATATGTTTACACACATGAACCTTCAATTATTCATTACACAGTCATGTTCATATGTATTTTCACTTAGTAAATTTCTCGTTTAACTCATCGGAATAATAACAGATACTCGGTAGCCTGTACATATTAGCACCCTTGTAATCGAAGCTCTCTGGTATGCATAGTAGCCTGCACTTAGTACTGCACATGTGACCTAACCATTTGAAACACGTAATAGCCTGCACTTAGTACTACACACGTGATCGAAGCTATCGGGTACGCATAGTAGCCTGTACTTAGCACTACACATGCAACCCAACAATCTGGTCACATGTGATCGAAGCTATCAGGTACGCATAGTAGCCTGGACTTAGTACTACACATGCGACCTAACAATCTGGTACACGTAGTAGCCTACACTTAGTACTACACACGTGACCTAAAACCGTCTTAAACACATAGTAGCCTGCACATAGTACTACACATGTGTTCTCACAATGGATCATTCATATCTTTTCTATTCCGAAGGTCCAACCGGGAAATTCTTCACTTTTCGACATTTTACTAATTCATTCTTAGTCAATTTCGATTTGTAATTTACATCAAATGATCATTCCATAGGCAGCTACATCTCATATAATAACAAAAGATAATAACATAAAAAAAAGAATCAATATATTATTTACATACAAACTTACTCGTTTCAAAGAAATATCATGTTTCATCAAATTTCCATTATATTCAATCATCCAATCACATGTTATCGACATTTGAGCTATTGATTACTTCATGGGTACATCACGTTCCCATACACAATATCATTAACATATAAATCAATACAACCAGAGCAAAATAGATTTCAAGTGTAACAACAATAACATGAATATCATGCTTATTTAATCACATGAACTTACTTGTCAAAATCTCATCGGATACAACCATGTAGCAATTCACACAACTCACGTAATAGTAATTTAACATTCATCACATTTTCCACATCATATTCATCATCCATAAATTCTTCTAACATATTAAATCATACATATTATGCCATAATAATAGATAATGACAATTCAAGCATGATAGTGCATTTTTACTACCATACGAACTTATCTCGGGACCAAAATAGCAAAAAGGAACCTAACCGTCGATTTTCCATTTTTCACCCAATCTAGGTCCAATCCTCGTTTTCCTTAATCTATAATATCACATTTAGTCTAATTATTAGTCACATTATTTAATGTGATCCAAAAACCATATTTTGGAAAATTACATTTTTGCCCCTAAACTTTGTCAAAATTACACTTTTGCCCCTAGGCTCGTAAAGTGATTTTTATTCAATTTTCTCACTCTATAAGCCTATCCAAACCGTTTTCATAACTATAGAAACTACAATTCTCATCAAAACACACTTTTATATCACTTTTACAACTTTTACAAAATGGTCCTTTTGGACGTTTTCATCGAAAATCACTTAGTAAAATTCGTTTATTTAACACCCAACACTTATTTTATACCATTATCCATCAAAATGCATGCATGTCACACATGGTTCAATTTTTAAACATGAACCCTAGCTCAAATTAATGGTGGAAATAGATAGATCTTGTTAAGGGGATTGCAAAAACGTAAAAATTATTAAAAATTGAGGTAGAACGGACTTACAATCGAGATTAGAAGAAACCCTAGCCATGGTTTCTCCATATAGGTTTCAGCCAAGAGGTTGAAGATGGACAAAAATTGGATTTTAATTTTGTTTTTTATTCATTTTAATAACTAAATGACCAAAATGCCCTTAATGAAAAACTTTGGAAACATGCCTAACCATGTCCATTTTTGTCCACCAACTTAACCAATGGTATAATTACCATATAAGGACCTCCAATGTAAAATTTCATAACAATTGGACACCTCTAGCATGTAGAGCTCAACTTTTGCACTTTTTACGATTTAGTCCTTTTGACTAAATTGAGTGCCCAAACATCAAAATTTTTGAATGAAATGTTCGCAAAATCATTTTGTGAAATCGTAGACCATAAAAATAAAATAAGAATAAAATTTTACTCATCAAATTTGTGGTCCCGAAACCACTGTTCTGACTAGGCCCAAAATTCGGATGTTATATTACGGTTGATCCTCGAAAAATTGAGGTTGTTTTAGATTGGAAGTAGCCTCGGACTGTGTCAAAAATTCATGCTTTTCTGGGACTGGCTGGGTGGGGTTTTCACTGATTGTTGTGCCCTTAACTAAGTTGCTATGTAAGGGCGTGCCGTTTAACTGGACTGATAAGCAATAAGAGAGCTTTGAAAACTCAAGAAAGTTCTGACTGAGGCCCCTGTCTTAATTCAGCCGGTGTCTTGGAAAGAATTTACTGTTTACAGCGATGCATCACACATTGGATTGGGTTGTGTGTTGATCTAAGAGGGTAATGTGGTAGCTTATGCGTCTCGCCAACTTAACACTCATGAGGTGAATTACCCAACACATGACTTGGAGTTGGCCGCAGTGGTATTCGTATTGAAAATTTGGAGGCATTACTTATACGGTGAAAAGTGTACCATTTACACGAATCACAAGAGCCTTAAGTATCTCCTCACTTAGAAGAAATTAAATCTTAGGTAGCGTAGATGGATTGAGCTGCTTAAGGATTATGACTGTTCGATTGAATACCATCCTGGTAAGGCTAACGTGGTGGTTGACGCACTAAGCTATAGGGCTATGACTGATCTGAGATCAATATTTGCTCGTCTTAGCTTATTTGATGATGGTAGCTTGTTAGCTGAGCTTCAAGTTAAACCAGTATGGATTGAATAGATTAAAAGTAAACAGTTAGAAGATGAGTCATTGGGTCTTCGATTCCTTAGATCAAGAATGGTAATACTGTGGATTTTGGGCTGAATAATGAAGGGGTACTTTGTTTCTGAGTTAGAATTTGCGTACCTAAGGATACTGATTTGAGACAAACTTTACTACAAGAGGCGCTTAGTAGCCCCTATGCTATGCACCCAAGTGGAAATAAGATGTACAAAGATCTCCGTGCGTTTTATTGGTGGCCGGGTATTAAGTGTAAGATTACTGACTTTGTGGGGAAATATTTGATTTGCCAATAGGTTAAACCGGAACATCAGTTGCCTTCTGGGTTGCTTCAGCCAGTTAAGATTCTGCTGTGGAAGTGGGAAAGAGTAACCATGGACTTTGTAAATTGGCTACCCCTAACGCCTTTTAAGAAAGATTCAGTGTGGGTCATCGTGGATCAATTGACCAAAACTACCTATTTTATACCAGTTTGCACAGATTATGCATTACAAAAACTGGCTAAGCTGTATGTATCCGAGATAGTGAGACTACATGGGGTACCAATTTTCATAATATCTAATAGAGATCCTCGCTTCACGTCTCGGCTCTGGAAGAAGTTACATGAAGCTTTGGTTACATAGTTAGACTTCAGTACTGCGTTCCATCCTCAGACAGATGGTTAGTCGGAGAGGGTGATTCAGATACTAGACTGAACCATTTGCATCCTTACCAAAGGTCATAAACATGACTTACTTATTTGCATCCTTACCAAAGGTGCATCTTAAACCGAACCATTTCTCATGAGTTTTGCGTACATACATGTACTACTTCATGACATAATCATTCCTTATCACAACTTTGATATAATCTTTGAATTACCCGTTGAACCACTTAGAATACTAAAGGACGTTCGAAATCATCATGCACCAAATAGAGTGCCAAAGACATGTCCCAAACATGGTCTTACATGGATCCACATATCGATGCCATATCCCAGATATGGTCTTATATGAAATCTCATATCAGTGCTGATACCATGTCCCAGACATGGTTTTACATTGGCTCACATATCAACGCAGATGCCATATCCCAGACATGGTCCTACACTGGCTCACATATCAACACCGATGCCATGTCCCAGACATGGTCTTACACTGGCTCACATATCAACGCCGATGCTATGTCCTAGACATGGTCTTACATTGGCTCACATATTAATGCTGATGCCATGTATCAGACTATAGTCTTACACTAGCTCACATATCAACGTCGATGCCATGTCTCAGACATGGTCTTACATGGGTTCTCATTAACCATGGTGTCATGATATTCGAATCCTAAGCATTCCTCAGGGTTCCCCGGAACTTTCTAGATACAAAGCTATCATCAAGTTTCCATTGAATCATCACAAGCCAATTTCATTAGGGCATACATACATGTATCTTATAATATCAAATATTAAACACATAGTAATGGAATTGTTGAATTACTTATACACATATCGATGCCAATGCCATGTCCTAGACATGGTCTTACATGGGATCTTGTATCAGTGCTGATGCCATGTCCCAGACATGGTCTTATACGGGACCTTATCTCAAAATTTTGTCGAATGTCATCGAGTCATCGTGAATACTTTTCATAAAAACAAATACATATACATATACATATACATATACATTTCATGTAATATTTAAACATTAGACATATAATAATAACAGGATGTTGCATTATTTTTATACAAACTTACCTCGATACCAAAAATAATGAAAATGACCTAACCGTCAAATGTGCGTTTTTCCCCGTTCTTAGTCCAAACCTCATTTTATTTTATCTAAAACATCATATTTAACTTATTTATTAGTCACATTATTCAATGTGATCCAAAAATCATATTATGGAAAATTTATATTTTTGCCCCTAAACTTTGTCATATTTACACTTTTGCCCCTAGGCTCGTAAAATAATTTCTTTGCACTTTAAGCCTAGTCGAATCATTTTGATAACTATAGAAGCCCACAATTTTCCCTAAATCACACTTTTATGATAAATTTTATAACTTTTACAAATAGGCCCTTTATGCATTTTCACCAAAAATCACTTAGTAAAAGTCATTTCTCTAACATCAAACTTACATATTCCTCCATTAATTATCAAAACACACACATGTCACACATGGGTAAAATTTTAAACATGAACCATAACTCAAAATAAGGCTAGAAATAGGTAGATCATGCTTAAAGGATCTCAAAAACATGAAAATCATTAAAAACGGGGTAAGAATGGACTTACTATTGAGCTTGGAAAGCTTGAAAAAAACCCTAGCCATAGCATCCATGCAAATTTTGGAAAAAGGTTGAAGGTGAGCATAAATTTTGCTTTTATTTTCCCTTTTTATTATTTTAATTACCAAATGATCAAAATGCCCCTAACTTAAAAATATTCTATTTCACCCATTTCATGTCCATTTTTGTCCAACAAATTAAAAAACGGTCTTATTACCATTTAAATACCTCTAATGTAAAATTTTATAATAATTGGACACCTCTAGCATGTAGAACTTAACTTTTGCACTTTTTACAATTTAGTCCTTTTAACTAAATTGATGCCCAAACGTCAAAATTTTTGAACAAGATTTTCACAAAATCATTCCGTGAAATCGTAGAACGTAATAATATAATAAAAACAAATTTTCTTACATCGAATTTGTGGTCCCAAAACCACTGTTCCAACTAGGCCAAAAATCGGGCTATTATAGAGATAGTTTGTATGCAAGGATGAATGATGATTTTATCTGAGTGGAAGTATGTAACAGCCTGTTTTCAGTCAAATCAGAATAGTGGTTTTGAAAACAAAAAAATAAGATCAAAATATTTATTTTATATCATTTTAAGTGTTTACAGCATGATAGCATGTATGTGTGAAAGTTTAGTGAAGTAATTTTATCATTTGAATGCTTAATTCAGTAAAAAGGACTAAATCACGTAAAGTGTAAAAGTGGAGTTCTATTAGCTAAAAGTATCTAATAGTTATAGAACCTTAAAGTTAAGGTCCTTATGTTGTAATTAGACCAAAATTAGTGTGAGTGGACAAAGATGGACATGTATAATGAATTTTAATGAATGTATAATAAGGTTAAATAGGTAATTGGTAAATTAAAGTTAAATTAAATTAAATAAACATTAGTATCATCTTTCTTCTTCAGTTTCTCAATCAAAAATAAGCAGAAAATAACTCCATGGATGCATGTTGATTCGGCTAAGCTTGGTAGCTCAATTACTGAGTAAATTTTGTTCTGTTTTGAATGATTTCTATGTTTTTATGATCGTTGCATCTAGTACTAGCTAGCCCAGGGACTATTTTGCAAACATGTTAAAGATTTTGGAAGTTACCGTTGATGAATATGTATGAGTTTTGATGATTGATGATAGATTTTGAATGGTTGTTAATAGTTGGACAAGTTTTGTTAAGTGATTTTTGATGAAAATGCAATATAAGGATTAAAATGTGAAATGTGTATGGTTAGTGGTTAAAATGTGAAATAAATGAAAATTATGGACTTTTAGGGGCATAATAGTAATTCGGCTAGCATGGGTTTAATTGAAATTACATTAATTTGTGATTTTATGAAATAAGGACTAAATTGTGAAAATGTGAAATATGTGGGGCAAAAGTGTAAATGTGTTTTAAAGTGTGTTTTGGACTAAATTGAATAAATATATGATTGAATAAGTTAATTTTGAATTTATTTAGATCAAGAAAGGAGAAATACAGACCTAGATCGGGGAAAGAATAAAGTTACAGAATAGTTGACTCAATTCGCCAGTTTAGCATCTGAAGTAAGTTTGTATGTTATAATTTCATTTCAAATTTATTTTATATGCTTTGATATATCATAAATTGTGATTATGTGACTTCGGACAAGTTTGGTAATGATTCGACAACTGGAAGCTTTGTTGAACCTTAGGAATAGTTTAGGATGCTAGTGACATGTCATAAGGGATACTTTGAGTTGGCTTCGGGCCATGATATAGCACTTCGAGTGTGAGATAAGCCGATTTTGCTTCGGGCCATGCACATCGGCCAATTTGGCTTCAGGCCATGATATTAGTAATTTGGATAAGTTACCTTGATTTGGCTTCGGGCCATGGTATAGGTACTTATCTTGTGAGACCCTTAAGTGTACGACTTCTATTCCGAATGGTTCAAAGAAAGACGAGAATGTATATGAGATTGGTACGAGATGGTCCAGGTATGTGTATTAACTATTTTAGCATTAAATCGAAGAAATGATGATGAAAGTATATAGATTTGTGAATAAGTATTTGAAAGGTTAGATAGTTAAGTAAAGCTATATATTGATGTATTCAAATTATTGAGTTATGTTTATGTGATTGCATTAAGTTTATCTCATACGAGCTTACTAAGCTTTATAGCTTACTTGGTTTATTTTCCCGTGTTTTATAGTGAATTCAAAGCTAGTTCAGATTCAACGGTCGTCGGAGATGACTTCACACTATCTACCTATCATTTGGTACCTAAGAACTTTGGTATTTTAAGTATATGGCATGTATAGGTATTTTGAGTCATTTTGATTATGAGTTGATAGTGATTTTGGTTATTTGTAGTAACTTGTAATGAAATATGTTTTGGTTTGTAAATATAGCCATGAGTGATGGCTTAATTTAGTGGATTTTGTTATGTGCATATATGTGCATATATGGTTGATATGGAAATTGTTAAATGGTTGAATGTTGATATTGGTAATGTTAGTTGCTAGTGAACCAAAGTAAAGAATGCATGTTTTTGAGTAGCTATATTGATGATTTAAGGTTGTGGGATTTTGGCATAAATGAATTGGTTTATTTCACTGCTTGTGTGTATTGAGAAATTTAGTATAGAATACATGATTCATGTTTGAATTGGCAGGTTTAAATGCCTATTTATGTTTTAAAATGGTGCAAATTGATGTCTTGTAGGTACATTTAAATTTGGGTTATAAATAGGCTTGGTAAATAGCCTATTTTTGTCGACACGGGTAGAGACATGGACGTGTGTCTCAGCCGTGTGTGACACACGGTTATGTTACACAGCCTTGTGTCTTCTGGTGTGGTTTTAGAAATCAATTCAGTATGCTCCACACGACCTCACACACGGACGTGTGACATGGCCGTGTGGCAAAAGTCGATATACATTACAGGTTTGGCACGGCATAGCACACGGCCTGGTACATGGGCATGTGTGTTGGCCGTGTGACCCAAGTCAGAGAGTTACATGGGGTTAGACAAGGGCTGGGACACGGCCATATGCTCCCATTTCGAATGTCTACACGGCCTGTGACACGGGCGTGTCTGAGCCACACGGGCGTATGTCTTCTATTTTGAGGAAAATTTTTTAAGTTTCGTAAAAGTTTTATAAGTTATCGGTTTAGTCCTTAACCACTACCAAAGCATGTTTAGGGCATCATAGGCTCGTATTAGGGACAAATTTATTGAGATGGAATGACGATTGTATGATTTGATGAAATGTATGTGAAAAGTATGTTTAATTGTATTGTGAGTCAGGTAATGCTTCGTAAGCTTATTCCAGTGATGAATACGGGTGAGGGGTGTTTCATTTATTGGTATCAGAGATACGGTTTAGTTGATTTTAGGACTAATGTAGCATATGCGAAAGTCCAGCTATACATGCCATATATAAACTATGATAGTGTGATGACTCCTGACATTTTAAAATGTGTTTTTATATAGTAAGTGGATCCCAATCGAGCTATAGCTGATGAGGTTGAGAGTAACGCTCCCGTTCCCCCTTAAGAGACAGTGTTGTCTGATTCTAAACCCGTGTCGGGTAGCTAGGGAGGAGAGGCTTGTGAAGCCTTCTTCAAAATGATGAACGAGTGGTTCACACAATATATTAGAACGGACTCGACTACTCAACAACCTCCACCCCCTCCTAATCCCCAACCGGTTCCCGTAGCTCCTCAAGGTGTCGAGCTTTTAAGATTGAATAGGCCTCCATTTGACAAGATCCGTAAATAAGGGGCTAAAGAGTTTAGAGCTAATGTTGATGATGGTCTTGAGAGAGCAGAGTTTTGGCTTGAAAATACGATTTGAGTGTTTGATGAACTTTCTTGCACATTGACTGAATGTTTAAAATGTGCTATATCACTATTGAGGGACACCGCGTATCAATGGTGGAATACGCTAGTATCAGTTCTGCCAAAAGAGAGTCACCTAGGAGTTCTTTCAGACCGAGTTCAAGAAGAAATATATAAGCCAACGGTTTCTAGATCAAAAACATAAAGAGTTTCTAGAACTGTAATAGGGTTGTATGACCGTAACAGAGTACGAGAAAGAATTTGTGCGGTTGAGTAAATATGCTCGAGAGTATGTTTCTACTGAAGAGATTATGTGTAAGTGGTTTGTCGATAGGCTGAACGAAGACATTAAACTTCTGGTCAGGATTCTAGACTTGAAAGTGTTTGTTGTTCTAGTTGATAGAGCTTGCAAAGCCGAAGATTTTAGCCGAGAAAAGAAGAAAGTTTATTCAGAGGCTAAAGATTCAAAGAAAATACCGATGAATAAACCTTATCATTTTTCATTAAAGAAATTCTGAGATTCGTATAATCGATCAAATGCATCATTGGGTTATCAGAATAGAGATCGTGGAAATCAACATGTGAGTCCTAATGCTCAAGTTACTTCTGTCTCGAGTGTTGGCAGTGTAAGAAATAACAAACCCTAGTGTCAACAATGTGGGAGAAGACATTTTGGTGACTGCTGAAATAAGAGTAGTAATGCTTGCTTCAATCATGGCTCGCCAGATCATTTTATTAGAGATTGCCCAGAATTATCTGACAAAGATAAATTTCAGAATGCTAGATTGAGCAATACGACTGCGAGAGGAAGACCACCGAGAAATACAGGGAATGTGTCCAATGGTAGAGGTGTGACTGGGGACTTAGTTGTGAAATCCAAAGCCAGAGCACCTACTAGAGCCTATGCTATTTTTGCTCACGAAGAGGCGTCGTCCCTAAATGTTATTACCGGTACATTCTCTCTTTACAACTCTAATATGATTGCTTTAATTGATCCTGGATTGACATATTTGTATGTTTTTGAGAATTTAGTATCTAGTAAGAAATTTCCTATTGAATCTACAGAATTTGTAATTAAAGTATTGAACCCCTTAGGAAAGTATGTTCTAGTTGACAAAGTATGCAAGAACTGTCCTTTAATGACTAGAGGTTACTATTTTCTAGCTGACTTGATGCTTTTACCATTTGATGAGTTTGATGTGATTCTGGGCATGGATTGGTTGAATCTACACGATGCAGTTGTAAACTGTAGATGAAAGATTATAGAATTGAAATGTTAGAATAATGAAATTCTTCGAATTGAATCTGATAAACCAGGTGGATTACCAGTTCTGATATCGACTATGTCAACTCAAAGATATGTGAGAAAAGGTTGTGATGCGTACCTAGAATATGTTTTAGATACTAAGGTGTCAGAAAAGAAGATTGAATCGGTGCCTGTGGTTTGTGAATATCCGGATGTGTTTCCAGAAGAATTGCCTAGGTTGCCACCGGTCAGAGAGATTGAGTTTGCTATTGAATTAGTACTAGGAACATCTTCGATATCTATAGCTTCGTACAGAATGGCTCCTATAGAGTTGGAAGAGTTGAAAGCTCAGTTGCAAGATTTAACAGATAGAGGTTTTGCACGATCGAGTTTTTCGCCCTGGGGTGCAACTGTATTGTTAGTAAAGAAGATAGGCAGGTCAATAAGAATGTGTATTAACTATTGTCAGCTCAACAAGATTACGATAAAGAATGAGTATCTGTTACCGAGAATAGACAATTTGTTTGATCAGTTGAAAGGTGCAACAATGTTTTAAAAGATTGATTTGAGATCTGGTTATTATCAGTTGCAAGTTAAAGATTCAGATGTGCAAAAAACTGCATTCAGAATTTAGGTATGGGCATTATGAATTCCTTGTTATGCCTTTTAGATTGACTAATGCTCCTGCCATTTTTATGGATTTGATGAATCAGATATTTAGACCGTATTCAGACAGATTTGTTGTTGTGTTCATTGACGACATTTTGATCCATTCACGAGATGAGTCTGAGCATGCTGAGCACTTGAGGATTGTGTTGCAAACATTTAGAGATAAGCAGCTGTATGCTAAATTCAGAAAATGTGAGTTTTGGCTCCGGGAAGTTAGATTTTTGGGACATATTGTCTTGGTGGATCACATTCGAGTGGATCCGAGTAAGATTTCTGCAATTATTGACTGGAAACCACCTAGAAATATATTTGAGGTTAGAAGTTTTCTTGGATTGGCTAGTTACTATTGATGTTTCATTAAAGGGTTCTCGATGTTTACTACACAGATGACCAGACTGCTACAGAAAGATGTAAAGTTTGAATGGTCCGTGAAATGTCAACAAAGTTTCGATCAATTGAAAGCGTTTTTAACTGAGGCACCAGTGTTGGTTCAACCTGAATCGGGTAAAGAATTTGTTATTTACAGCGATGTGTCATTGAACAGTCTGGGTTGCGTATTGATGCAAGAGGGAAAAGTTGTAGCTTATGCCTCCAGTCAGTTGAAAGCAAATGAAAAAAATTATCTGATGCATGATTTAAAATTGGCCACTATTGTATTTGCATTGAAAATTTGGCGTCATTATTTGTACGATGAAAAATGTCACATCTTTACTGATCAAAAAAGTTTAAAATATATTATGACTCAGAGATTTGAAATTGAGACAACAGAGATGGCTCGAGTTATTAAAAGACTATGAGTTAGTAATCGATTATCATCCAAGGAAAGCGATTGTGGTCGCAGATGCTTTAAGTAGAAAATCGTTGCTTGCTTTGAGAGCAATGAATACATGGTTGACATTATCTAATGATGGTTCGATTTTAGCTGAGTTAAAAGCTAAACCAGTATTTCTTCAACAAATTTACGAAGCTCAGAAATGTGATAATGAATTGCAAGCTATAAGAGTGCAGTGCGAGTCAACTAGTGATTCAGAGTACCAAATCAGATCCGATGATTGTTTGATGTTCCGAGATAGAATCTGCATACCAAAAAATTCAGAGTTAATTCACAAAATTTTATACGAGGCACATAGTGGTTGCTTATCCGTTCATCCTGGGAATACCAAAATGTACAATGATTTGAAGAAGTTGTATTGGTGGTCGGGTATGAAACGAGACATTTCTGAGTTTGTATCAAAGTGTTTGATTTGTCAGCAAGTGAAAGTCGAGCATCAAGTACCTTTGGGTTTGATTCAGCCTGTGATGATACCGGAGTGGGAATGGAATAGAGTGACTATGGACTTTGTATCAGAATTGCCTTTGTCTCCAAAGAAAAAAGATGCAATTTGGATTGTTGTTGATCGACTGACGAAATCGACACATTTCATCCTGGCACGTACTAACTTTTCAGTTGATAAAATGGCTGAGTTGTATGTTTCTGAGATTGTTAGATTGCATAGGGTACCAGTTTCAATTATTTCAATTAGAGATCCGAGGTTCACATCGCGATTTTAGAAGAAATTGCAAAAAGCTTTGGGTATGAAGTTGAATTTCAGTACAACTTTTCATCCACAAACCGATTGTCAGTCTGAGAGAGTAATTTAGATTCTCGAAGATATGCTTAGATGTTATGTTTTAGAGTTCGAAGGCAATTAGGAGCAATATTTGTCGTTGGTTGAATTCATGTATAATAATAGCTATCAATCAAGCATAAAGATGCCACCTTACGAAGCTTTGTATGGTCGCAACTGCCAAACTCATTGTATTAGATCGAGTTTGGTGAGAAACAGATTCACGGGGTTGATTTGGTTAGAGAAACAGAAGAGAAAGTGAAAGTAATTCGTGACTGTTTAAAAACAGCTTCAGATCGTCAAAAATCATATACAGATTTAAAAAGAAAAGACATTGAATTTCAGATTGGTGATAAAGTATTTTTGAAAGTGTCTTCGTGGAAGGAAATTTCAATTTGGTCGTAAAGGTAAACTGAGTTCGCATTTCATTGGGTCGTATGAGATCATCGAAAGAATAGGGTTAGTGGCATATCGACTAGCTTTACCATCAAAGTTAGAAAAGATCCATAATGTATTTCTTGTGTTGATGTTACGTCATTACAGATTTGATCCATCACATGTGATATCTCCATCAGAGATCGAAATTCAATATGATATGATGTACAATGAAGAACTGATCAAAATTCTAGTACATGAGGTTAAACAGTTGAGAAATAAGAGTGTAGCTCTCGTGAAAGTACTTTGGCAACGACACATTGTCAAAGAGGCTACCTGGAACTCCGAGGAAGCTATGAGAAAATAGTACCCTAACCTATTCACTAGTAAGAATTTCAGGGACGAAAATCCCTAAGGGGGAGAGATGTAATAGCCCATTTTTAATCAAATTGGAACAGTGGTTTCGAGACACAAATCCGAGGTCAAAATATTTATTTTGTGTCATTTTAAGTGTTTACAACATGATAGCATGTATATGAGAAAGTTTAGTGAACTAATTTTATCATTTGAATGCTTAATTCGGTAAAAAGGACTAAATCGCGTAAAGTGTAAAAGTTGAGTTCTATTAGCTAAAAGAATCTAATAGCTATAGAACCTTAAATTTAAGGCCCTTATGTTGTAATTAGACCAAAATTAGTGTGAATGGACAAATATGGACATGTATAATGAATTTTAATGAATGTATAATAAGGTTAAATAGGTAATTGATAATTTAAAGTTAAATTAAATAAAATAAACATTTGTATCATCTTTCTTCTTCAGTTTCTCAATCGAAGATAATAAGAAAAGAACTCCATGGATGCATGTTGATTCGGCTAGTAAGTCACTTGGTAAGTAAATTTTGTTCTGTTTTTAATGATTTCTATGTTTTTGTGATCGTTGCATCTAGTACTAACTAGCCCAAGGACTATTTTGCAAACCTGTTAAATATTTTGGAAGTTACCATTGATGAATATGTATGAGTTTTGATGATTTATGATAGATTTTAAATGGTTGTTGATAGTTAGACAAGTTTTGTTAAGTGATTTTTGATAAAAATGCAAAATAGGGATTAAATTGTGAAATGTGTAAAGTTAGTGGTTAAAATGTGAAATAAATGAAAACTTTGGACTTTTAGGGGCATAATAGTAATTCAGCTAGCATGGGTTTAATTGAAATTGCATTAATTTGTGATTTTATGAAATAAGGACTAAATTGTAAAAATGTGAAATATGTGGGGCAAAAGTGTAAATGTGTTTTAAAGTGTATTTTGGACTAAATTGAATGAATAGATGATTGAATAAGTTAATTTTGAATTTATTTAGATCAAGAAAGGAGAAATACAGACTTAGATCGGGGAAAGAATAAAGTTACGGAAAAGTTGACTCGATTCGCCATTTTAGCATCCGAAGTAAGTTCGTATGTTATAATTTAATTTCAAATGTATTTTATATGATTTGATATAGCATAAATTGTGATTATGTGACTTTGGTCAAGTTTGGGAATGATTCGATGATAATTCGGCAGTTGGAAGCTTTGTTGAACCTTAAGAATAGTTTAGGATGCTAGTGACATGTCATTAGGGATATTTTGAGTTGGCTTCGGGCCATGATATAGCACTTCGGGCCATGCATATCAGCTGATTTGGCTTTGGGCCATGATATTAGTAATTTGGATAAGTTACCTTGATTTGGCTTTGGGCTATGGTATAGGTACTTAGCAAGTGAGACCCTTGAGTATCCGACTTCTATTCCAAATGGTTAAACAGGTAAATGAAAGACGAAAATGAATATGAGATTGGTACGAGATGGTACAGGTATGTGTATAAAGTATTTTAGCATTGAATCAAACAAATGATTATGAAAGTATATAGATTTGTGAATGAGTATTTGAAAGGTTTGATAGTTAAGTAAAGCTACATATTGATGTATTAAAATTATTGAGTTATGTTTATGTGATTGCATTAAGTGTATCTCATATGAGCTTACTAAGCTTTATAGCTTACTTTGTTTTTTTTTTCGTGTTTTATAGTTAATTCAAAGCTAGCTTGGATTCAGGGGTCATCGGAGATCACTTTACACTATCTACCTATCATTTGGTACCTAAGAACTTTGGTATTTTAAGTATATGGCATGTATAGGTATTTTGAGTCATTTTGATTACGGGTTGATAGTGATTTTGGTTATTTGTAGTAACTTGTAATGAAATATGTTTTGGTTTGTAAATATGGCCGTGAGTGATGGCTTAATTTAGTGGATTTGGTTATGTGCATATATGGCTGATATGGAAATTGTTAAATGGTTGAATGTTGAGATTGTTAATGTTAGTTGCTAGTGGACCAAAGTAAAGAATGCATGTTTTTGAGTAGCTATATTGATGATTTAAGGTTATGGGTTTTAGTATAAATGAATTGGTCTATTTGACTACTTGTGTGTATTGAAAAATGTAGTATAGAATATGCATTATTCATGTTTGAATTGGCTGGTTTAAATGCCTATTTATGTTTTAAGATGGTGCAAATTGATGTATTGTAGGTACATTTAAATTTGGGTGGCAAATAGGCTTGGTAAATAGCCTATTTTTGTCCACATAGGCAGAGACACGGGCGTGTGTCTCAGCCGTGTGTGACACACGGTTATGTTACACAGCTGTGTGTCCCCTGGTGTGGTTCTAGAAATCAAGTCAGTATGCTCCACACGGCCTCACACAAGGGCATGTAACTTGGTCATGTGGCATAAGTCAGTATACCCTACAGGTTTGACTCGGCCTAGCACACGGCTTGGTACACAGGTGTGTGCGGCCATTTTTAGGGCACACGAGCTAGCTACATGGGCGTGTGTGTTGGCTGTGTGACCCAATTAAGAGAGCTACATGGGGTCGGACACTAGCCGGGATATTGCCATGTGCTCCCATTTTGAATGTATACTTTGCCTGTGACATGGGCGTGTCTGATGGCCGTGTGAGAGACACGGCCTGCCCACACGGGCGTGTGTCCCCTGTTTTGAGGAAAATTTTCTAAGTTTCATAAAAGTTTTATAAGTTATTGATTTAGTCCCTAACTACTCCTAAAGCATGTTTAGGGCCACGTAGGCTCGTATTAGGGACAAATTGATTAAGATGGAATGATGATTGTATGATTTGATGAAATGTATGTGAAAAGTATGTTTAATTGTATTGTAAGTTAGGAAATGCTCCGTAGCCCTATTCTGGCGATGAATACGGGTGAGGGGTGTTTCAAAGTATCCTATCATGAAGAATGGATGCTTGAATGATCTTAGCTTTAGTAATATTTGCCATGAAAACTTAGTTTCTCTTAAGATTAGGCATGCATAACGGTTTATATCTTTAGAATTGACTTAGTAACTTTTTTTAGGCGAAATCCTAGGGGACATAAAAATCCAAAATGATATAGGCACTATTTTTTTTGGAACGTTTGAGCCTTTTCAAGCCAACCCTATGATATTAGACCCTTGAAACTGTAATTTTGAGCTTAAAGGTCTATTTATTGCAATGAACCTACATTATAAGCCACATTACCATATTTTAAAGTTAACCTAATTTTGTGCACCCATTTTAACTAAAGTTGTCTTGGTAATCAACATTTGAGGAAATTTTCAAAAAGATGTATGTGCTCATGCTAAAAAAAATGAGAAACGAAGGAAGAGAGAAGAAAAGTTTGCTCAGTATCCAAAAAGGAAAAATATATGAGCTTGAGTTCAAAATAAGTTTGGGGGAGTTCCAAAGGTTCACTTAAAGAAAAAGGTTGTATTTCGAGAAATCCAAGACTAAGTTAAAGGTTAAGATTTTGAAATCGAAATGTCTCATCTCTTAAAATCCCTACCTTTAACCGAGCCCCATTACAACCTTATAAAAGACTTATTGATTAGATGATTATGTCAACTATATTAGTGGAGAGGAAGTACTAAGTTCAATATATGAAGATCATAAATAAGCCTTATGATTATTTGCTTGATTGATAAGAAATTATGTTGAATGAAGAATTTTATTTGTGGCTGTGACATACATGCAAACTATGATTCATGTTGGCATATTTTGAAACTTTGTATGAAATTCTATAGATGTTTGCATATGAATTACTTGTTAATAAAAAAGATCTATGAACATGAAGTTATTAATGCATGATTAAACTTTCTATCACAACATGTTAACATTTCACCATAACATCACATGTTATTTCAAGAATTAAGAATCAATTTTTCCATGGCATGCAAAATCAACTTTTAACACATAAACATTCCATTACATTGGCACAATCAACCAATTTTATTGGCATAATACATCCATGGCAATAAGTAAACGTGTGATCATACATTGGATAAACGGAATCTCTAAACTTCGACAAATCAAATACAGTCCTCCGAATTGAGCGGGCCGAAGCAACATGTTCCCTTATAGCGTCTCAAATAACCTGATGAGTGGAGACTCAAGCTCAACAATCCCTTATATACTCCAAACAAATCAGTCTACCGAGAGCTATATGCTCACAATATCACAAATCCTATGGCATGCCAACTATATCCAATGGATCCACCATGCAATGTTACCAATATAATCATACATACAAGGCATAAAATATGTTGTTTAATCACTTAATTTAGGATGTTAAAATGCAAGTAAAAGCATGTTGCTAAGCAATTTTAACATCAATAAAATTAAGCATAGCAAATATCATTTTCCCAGTATTCATATACCAATTAGAACACCTTTATCAAATGTTTAATAAATCAGCAATTCATGCTCCAAATATCATTTATTCCATACAATTGAATCATGCTAAAAGCATAATACATAACATACTAAACCAATTATCATTTTGCTCTTTTATAAAATAAAACCTATTTTTGCAAATCCAACCATCCAATATGATATTAAGTCATTAATAATACGAATTAACCCTTGAATTGAACACATAATCATGCCAATTTACTAAATTACCCTTAATATCACTCACCTCCTCACGTAGCTCTTTAAGCAAAAATATGTTCAAACAAGTAAGTTTGAGCTTCAATTCTAATTTGCACGTTCCTCCTCTTGTTATGGTGCTTTAACAGAGACAAAGTATGCATTACAAACTAACAATAGCAACAAGAAACATGAAATTTGATAAAGTATACGAATCTAAATCATTGCTTTAAACTACCTTACCGATGTTGCTCAACTAAGCCAAAATATGAAATTCCTCAACTAAACACCCTTTTCAGCACCTCAAATCTTCATTGCTAGTCCAATAACATGTATTCTACGTGTTCATTTCATCATTAATCCATTTCATAATTTTTCGAAACAATCATCCGTGTTTTTCATCGAATTCGAATTTCTCAAAATTGATCCATAAAACGTGTTTGATCTTTTGGTTTAATATTAAAAACCTCTTATTAGACCTATTTTGAGTTAAGACATCCATTAATATTTGGATTCCAACTCAAAATTAAAGATCCACCATTGTTGATCCTCAAGTTCAAGACAGAAGAAATTAAAGATGAAAATCCATTAAAATCACTTTAATTAACAAATAATGATTGAAATCAACTTTAAAAAAAGTTTAGAGATGAGGATTACCTTCAATTGAACTCAAATAATTGATTTGGAAGTTTGAATCAAAATGCTTGAACAAATTTGGATGACGTTTTGCCCCACTTTGAAAATTATTTCGAGAGATTTTAGAGAGAACTTTGGGAGAGAAAAGATTTAGATCAATTCTCTAATATTTGGTTTATGAAAATAAGCAAAAAAATGAGAGAGAAATATCTCAATTTTGGTGAAAAATGAGTGAAAATTGAGGTAGTTGTAGAGTTTTTTAAAACTCAAAACCCCCACCCGATTTTCAAAATTTGAGGAATTTGCCATCAGGCCACTCCCTTTTTTCCCTTGTTTTACAACTTGCTCATTTCCCTCCAAAATTCTGAAAAAAATGGTTTATTTGATAAAAAACGTCTTACACATTTCCCTTATTTTTCAAATTATTCCCATTTAATTAATCCTTTAAATCACTACAAACTGAAAAATATATAGGATTTTTCCTATGCAATTTATCACATTTTTACTTAAATTCATTGTTAAAACTAATCAATTGTTTAATTAATTAATGAAATATGTGAAAATATGAAATTAGGACATAGAAATTATTAAAATGTGATTTTATACTTTATTATATAGTTTTCATGCATAAAATGGCTTATTCTATATTTATTTGAACATATTATATTTTTAAGACATAAAATGGGACATGCATGATTAAATTAAATAATAAAATATAAAATTATATTTAAAATTTAATTTTAAAATATTTCATTAATAATTTGGGTTTTAATTGTTTATTTATTTTATTCTTTGGTCCTTTAATTTATTGTAGGTCTAATAGTTCTGTTGGATTACAAAAACCGTCCAAATTGAAGACCAAGTCAACCCAATTTCGACTACACATGGCTGTCCACCTAAACTACTTTTTGGTTTAATTTCACAAGATCCTTGCAATGTTGAAGAAATTAGAGATTTGCCCGAAGATTTACATTTGACCAAGTCTCAATCCTGAGTTGTTATGGCATTTAAATTACTTAAAAATCAAGCAAAATTCAACTCAAAATCCACTAATCATGGCCGACCACTCATTGAAGAAGCATGAAAAGACTAAACCTCTCTATTTTTAGCAAACTACTCTCCTCTCTTCACCTATAAATAAGACTTCATTTCACCATTCCTAATAATCCCTCATTTTTCTCTCTTTTCTCTCAACTCTCTTTAGCATTTTCCATTCCCCGCGCCTAGCATCATCTCTTCGTAAAGATTTTAGCAATTAAGCCTCTTAAAGAGCCCTTGGTCGGCAACCTTGGGGAGCCATCAGTAAAGGAGCAAAGCGAAGGAGCAAAGGAGCCTCGTCAGTCAAAGTCTTGGGTAACAGCCACTTTGATTTGGGTTTAATCTTTCTTTTCTTTGATTTAATCTGAAAATGTTTGCTATGTGTTCTTTGTTCTTGTTACAACAATGTTAGCTTAATTTTATTTAAGCTAGGATGATTGCTTTGATTAAATAATATTTATTTGATTCATGCTTATAATGTTTGTGCCTCAATCGATCATGTTTTCAAATAAAATCAAGTATGTATTTCGTTCACACGTGATTGAAATGCACCTAAATTAGCTGAGCGATCCTAACCAGACGATGGCTAGTGAACACATAATTGAAATGTGCATGCTCAATTTAAATCCTAATTTATTAAATTGCAGGTTGCATAACAACTCTAACCAAGCTCTGTTATTTGCATAGTTGTTAGATTTGTGTGATTAAACTGTTTCAAACCTAACACGTCCCTGTTACCTCGCGCGAATGCTAAGAAACCCTTAGTAAATAAGGATCAGTAAAATGCATATTTACTAAGTAAAGGATTCCGAAAGGACCTAATATGGTTTCCAAACTCATGAAAGATCGAGTTGCCATGGAATGTTTTTTCGAATGTTATTAAGCATGTTGATAATAAATTGAGTTTAATTAAAGTAATTATCCTAGTTTATTTCTGTTATAATTGTTGCAAATTTTGTTTAATTTTGCTAAAGTCTATTTCATTCATATAGTTTGCATATTTAGTATAATTTTCATTGGGGATCTGCAACACCCCTCACTCATATTCAACTCCGGAATACAGTTACGGAGCATAACCGGACTTATAACATAAATAAACATCCATCTCACATACATTTTCAATATCATGTAATCATCATTCACACTCAATCACATTGTCCCTAATACGAGCCTACGAGGCCCTAAACATGCATTCGGGGTGGTTCGGGACTAAACTGATAACTTAAAAATTTTTTACAAAACTTAGAAAAAATTTCAAACTATAAGAGACACACACCTGTGTGGCTCAGCCGTGTGTCTCACACGGCCAAAGACACGCCTATGTCACAGGCCATATGGACATTCGAAGTGGGATCACATGGTCGTGCTCTAGCCTGTGTTCGGCCCCATGTAACTCTTTGACTTGGGTTACATGGCAAACGCACACGGCCATTTGACTAGGCCCTGTACCCTAAAAATGGCCACACACGCCCGTGTGTTAGGCTGTGTGCTAGGCCGTGGCAAACCTGTAGGGTATACTGACTTATGCCGCACGGCCAAGTCACACGCCCGTGTGCTAAGCCATGTGGAGCATACTGACTTAATTTTTAATTCAACACCAGGGGACACAAGATTGTGTAACAAAACCGTGTGCCACACACGATTGAGATACACGCTCGTGTCTCTACCAGTGTAAACAAAAATAGGCAATTTACCAAGCCATTTTGCCATCCAATTTGCATGTACCTACACCAACTCAAATGGCACCAAAAACATAGCATATAATAGGAATTCAATCAACCTCAACCAAGCATATCTCATACCATTTCCAACACCAACTAATATAAGATACACAATCTCATAATGTGGCATCCAATTTCATACCAAAATTCCTAATCTCAAATCATCAATATAAACATTTCAATTTTTCCATCATTTAGTCTAATATCATAAATATACCAAATTCATTTCTCAACCATTTAGAACCCCTAATTACCAAATACCAACTAACATCACATAACCATAATCAAGCACATAATAAGAGTCATATGCACAAGTATATATACACAACCAAACCAAACTCTCAATATTTACAAGCCATTTCAAATGACTAAATTCATTAAACAACACATATACCAAAATCACCAAACTCCTATACATGCCATATACTTAATACACTTAAGTTCAAAAGTACCCAAGAGATAGTTGGATAGTGTGATGAAGTCTCTGACAATCCCGAATCCAAGCTAGCTTTTATTTCACTATAAAACACGAAAAATTAAACAAAGTAAGCTATAAAGCTTAGTAAGTTCGTATAGCATTTAAATCAACTCATCATATATGCTCAAATTAGGCAAATAAAGCATAATATAACATATCTTATAATGAAATAGTAGCCTACCACATTTGCATTTACTAAGTTAGATGTAACTTCCGTAATTTTTCCTCATTTCAATGTATTGCTCGGTTCATGTACATACTTGTACCATCCTGTATCAATCTCATACTTATCCACATCTTTGACATCCTCGTTGAACCATTTGGAATACTATCGGATACTCGGGAAATTCGTACCCTAAGTGCCACATATATAGCCGAAGCTATCTCGATATCATATCACATATAATGCTTACACTAGAGCTATCAACGGGTTTGCTCACACAAGCTGACGGTCTTGACGAAGCTACACGATGCTGCTCACACAAGCTAACGAGTATCCGTAACACATGCTGGATAACTCAGCCACCGGTAGGACGTACGGACCAGTACCCAAATCACATAACCCTTAATGACATGTCATTTGTATCCTAAACTATTCCTAAGGTTCAATCCGGATTTCACACTTGCCGAATCATTGTCGAACCTGTCTGCAGTGTCGTATTTACAATTTAGGAAATATCAAAGCATTTAAAACACAATTATAATAATGTTTAATACATACGAACTTACCTTGGATGTAAAAACGGTGAATTAAGTCGATTAATCCGAAACTTTGTTCTTTCCCTAATCTAAATCTGTATTTAGCCTTTCTTAATCTAAATGTAATTGAAGTTAACTTATTTAATTATCACTCTATTCAATTTAGTCCAAAATACACTTTAAAGCCACTTTACACTTTTGCCCCTAATGTTTCACATTTTTACAATTTAGTCATTATTTCATAAAATCAAAAATTCATGCAATTCAATCAAATCTGATGCTAGCCAAATTTCAATTAGGTCACTAGTAGTCCATGTTTTTCATTTATTTCACAATTTAACCACCAAATTTCAACATTTTACAAATTAATCCCTATTTGGACATTTTACTAAAAATCACTTAAGAAATGTTGTTTATCTAACAACAAACATGCATTTTCTATCATCAAACATCAAAACACACATAGATTCATCAATGGAAAAAACCCTAAACCTTTAACAGTTTTACAAAATCATCCCTAGGCTAGCTAGGTTAAGCTGCTACGATTTTAAAAACATGGAAATTACTAAAAATCTAGTCAAAATCACTTAACAATTTAACCATGAAATTGCCGAACCCTAAATAGCATCCATGATTTTTTTTTCTTAATTTCTGTTAGAAGGAAGAAGATGGACTAAAATATTTGGTTTATTAAACTTATTAAATCTTTATTAACCAATTACCATTATAACCTTTCATAAAACATTAATAAATCACATAAACCATGTACATAAATGTCCACTAAACATTAATAAAAATTTATAAAGATTTTGCATGATTAAACAATTCAATAATATAAATAATAAAAAATGTGAAATTTAATTCAATAATATAAATAGTAGAAATAAATTTAGAAAAAAAAAATTGGGGTTTGGGGGAAAGTAAAAGTTTCTGGAAAAAAAGTAAAAAAAATTTTGGGGGGTTGGGGAAAGTAAAATTTTTTAGGGGAAAATAAGAGGAAAAAAGTCTTAGGGGTTTGGGGGGAAGTTAATTTTTTGGGGGGGAAGTAAAGGGGTTTGAGGGGGGTTAGGGGGAAAGGAAGTAAAAAGGTTTGATATTTGATTTATTCGAATTATTCTAGTTATTCGAATTCAAAAATTCAAATCGATTTGAAGTCGAAATTAAAAAAAAAACTGAGTTGATTCAATTAACTTGATTAATTCGATTTGAATAATTCACAATTTGAACTTTTTTATATATTTTTTGAGTCAAATTGAATTTTGCTCACCCATACTGATTAAAATTTTAATCTTTCATGGCCAAATTTTGATGACAATGTGAAACCATTGCTAGAGACTAGTATTGGTAAATGTGTTTTTGGCAGCTACAAAATGCATTCATGAGTATATTGAATAGATATTGTATGGATTTATATAGGTAATAAGTTCAATTACGTAGAAAAGATTGGTAATAATATGAGGCCCTGCTAGGAAAGCTTCTATGTTGTCATTGAAATACGAGGATAAGAACGAATGAGAAAGGTGTAAGCGATGTGAAAAATAATGGATTGATGCTATGATCCTAGTCTATGGAATAGTCTTATGAAAACTAGAATATTTGTAGAATTACTTTAATGTGGATGAGGTGATCCTAGAAGCTTTTGAAGCTTATGATTGGGAAAGATATTGATGTTACTTGTAAGGTATGTGCTACATGGTTGATTTAAGTTTGGATCGTGAATGTCTAAAAGAAGATGAGCTCTGATCGCTAACGGTTACCTCGAGGCTCCACTGGCACTATAGGGTCAACAGGACTTAAAAGGAAGGATCAAGAGATGTCATTCTAGTCCAAACTAAACAAGGATCTAAGGATTCTTCTAAAGACATTCACTAGACCTAATGCTTTCCGGTATTCAACCTTATTCTTAGAAAGGATTTGGGAAATTATAATGAAGTAGCATGATAGTAACCTTGTTCCTGGACCTAAGTTTTTTGTGAAAATAGGATTTCTTACTCGTATATGCTCTAGTGGCATCTCCCATTTGTATCAACCGTTACATGAAGATTTGGAGATCATAGAGTCTTAGGTTTAAATCATACTATAGTAATATTTTATAAAAAAATTATGTAAAAATTAAAAGGTAAAAATACCCTCTTATTATTACTTAATTTTGATACAAGTAAATAATTTCATTACAATGGGAGACGGGTTTACAAACATATGGATCGAACCATGTACCTCATGTCAATCAACTTGAAACCCACACAAGTTTGCCTCTAAGCCAATGGCATGATTGGCCCTTCACATTAATATTCGTTACATTAAAAGTAGTAGTAGTGGTAAGCTTTTAATCATTTCTCAACTAAGTTAGTGTTTGGTTAACTCATAATAGCAACTCAACAAGGAGTTTAAATAATAGTACAAACTTTTTTTTTTGGGAGGGATAAAGACAAAGACTTTGAACTCGTTTTATTTAAGTTCCTAAAAATAGTTTTAACCACTACTCTAAGTAAGAGTTAGCAATTAACTATTATCAAATTTTAGCAACCCAACCTATCATGTTACAATAAAAATTTGAATTTAGTCAATTAAACCGTTGGGGAAGTGATAAAATATTTGTATTCAAATATTCAATTTACACCAATTTTGACAATCCTTATCCTTTATTTATTATTAAAAAATTCAAATTGAAAAGAAAAATCCTCTTTTTATCAAAAAGTACAAATATTTAAAATCATATTTATTAAAAGAATTAAACACGAGGCAAATGTGATTATAAACATAAATTTAAATACTATAAATAAGAATAATTGAATTGTAATTAGATAATTTTTATACCTATTTTAATTATTTATTTAAAAATGAAATTTTAATATAATTTAGTGAAGATATTTTATTTTGTATTTTAACCTCAAATCCACAGTCTAAATAAGTAGGCCTAAATTATCAACAACTAATACGCTAATGAATATAAAAAGATCGTAAATTACTTTATAAGTATGTAATCCAGTCGGGAAATTTATGAAAAGGAAAATTGGCAATCACAAGATTCACAACTAAGAAATAATCGGAAAATATTTATCAAACAAGGAAAATTGCAAGTATCTAGGAAAGTTCCACCCATCATCCATCTCACAGGGAAAGGGCATTCGCATTTAACGAAAGATGAGACCACTCATCCTCTGCCAACATCCATTCATTCATCAATTAAATACATCCCATCTTTTACTCTTATGTTATAACTTTTTCACTCCTTTTTTTAGATAATTTCTTGCACATCTTTAAATTTTAAAACTATTCTCTTCAAATTAAAATATTGTTTTAATAAAATCTTTTTATCAGTTTAACCTTTAGCTTTAATGTTAGTTTGAATTTTGGATTTTTTTCTAAAAATTAATGAAATAATACTGATTTAATTAAAATATTTTAAAATTTAAGAAATCTTTTACACATAATTTGAGAAATGGCATTTCTTTTTCCTCTCAAGTGGATCCCCACCACCGCAATTTGCCAACCAAGCTTGTCCTAAATCCACACATAGAAACAAAGAATCTGAAAAAGGAAGACCCTTTTTTAAATATATTTAGGAATAATGCTCAACCTTGACACTCATGTCAATTTAGCCCTCATAATTTAATTTTTTAAATATTATAATCTTAAAATGATGAAATTGTCTGTCAAATTGACAGAAATTATACAAGCTTTTAATCATTTCTCAACGATGAAATTGTGAAGCCCAAATTGATGAATTTATTTCAAATAGAAACTAGTGATCAAATTGACAGAAATCCAAAATAGATTGGAAAGAAAAAAGAAGGGGCACCGCCCAATTCCCACATGACTATTGAAGACCAGACAGCCGGATACGCCGGGCATTGCTAATTCCCCGCTGTTCAATTATTATTATTATTTTGGCCAGTCTAGTGTCGTTGTTTTGCTAACCTAACTCTACACTTCCAGTCACGACCGCTTCTTCCGGTAACCGATTTATTTCCACAAAAACCTAAAATATTGATTATTTATTTAAAGAGCATATGCATTATGGCCCCCATGTTCTCACTACCAAATCCCCAAACTACCCCCACTAAAACCTTTTGTCTCCTTAGTCCTTGCTTAATAAATTATTATACATTACGACTAATAATTTAATGCAATGATCGTGCAAAAAGCCAAAAACTTTACTTTAGAAAACAGACAGTCAATAATCAATCGTGCAAAAAGCCAAAAACTTTACTTTAGAAAACAGACAGTCAATAATCAATCATACATGTTAAATTAGCCCACTTATTATTAAAAAATATTTTCGTCTTCTCCTTTACTGCATAGAGTTAATAGTAGAGGGGAAGTATGAAGTTGAGTTGTATAAAAATTGATATATCTCTCTCGCCGTGTCTCACAAGTCTCATCCAATCTGGCCGTCCTTTAACGCGTTCACGCGTATACTTGTCGCTTCCTTGTGGCTGACCCCTATATATAAATCCCATTCTCACCTTCCCTCGATTAGCAGGTGCAGGAAAAAATAAAAACTCCCCTCCCTTTTTTTCTGCATCTGCTTTTATTTCTTTACAGCTCAAAATTAATAATTATAAATCAAATCAAATCAAATCTCTTTCTTCCTTATCCTTTCGATCTGCTAATCAAGTCATTTCAAGATTTTTTTTTCTGAACAAGAAAAATAGTAGGACAATGCCGTCCTTGGAGGATGAGCTGTTTCCGTCGACGCCAGGGAAGTTCAAGGTCGACAGAGCACACAATATGAACCGTCAATTCCATCGTTGCTTCGCTTCAACCAGCACCATGTTTTTATGGGCTCTTTTCTTGATCGCATTGACGGCGTCGTATTTGAGCTTCCAGAGTTTCGTTGATTCTGGTAGCCGATATTTCAGTGCTTCATGGGGTGGTATCCAATGGGAAAAACAAGTCCGTAACTCCGCTCAGATCCATCGTTCCGGAGGCATGTCCGTCCTGGTGACTGGAGCGGCTGGTTTCGTCGGTACACACGTTTCCCTTGCCCTCAAAAAACGCGGAGATGGAGTCGTTGGGCTTGACAATTTCAACAACTATTACGACCCTTCGTTGAAAAAGGCGAGGAAATCGCTGCTTAACAGCCACGGCATTTTGGTGGTTGAAGGCGATTTGAACGACGCCAAGCTGTTGGCTAAGCTTTTCGACGTGGTGGCTTTTACTCACGTGATGCATTTGGCGGCTCAAGCTGGAGTCAGGTACGCCATGGAAAACCCCAACTCTTATGTTCATAGCAACATCGCCGGTCTCGTCACGCTTCTCGAAATTTGCAAATCCGCTAATCCCCAGCCAGCCGTTGTCTGGGCCTCCTCCAGTTCCGTTTACGGTCTCAACGAAAAGGTTCCTTTCTCTGAGGCCGACAGGACCGACCAGCCGGCTAGTTTGTATGCCGCCACCAAGAAGGCAGGCGAAGAAATAACCCACACTTATAATCATATCTACGGGCTTTCAGTTACTGGATTAAGATTTTTCACCGTGTACGGTCCATGGGGAAGGCCTGATATGGCGTATTTTTCGTTTACGAGAAATATTCTGCAGGGGAAGCCCATCACCATTTATCGGGGAAAGAATCGGGTTGATTTGGCACGAGATTTTACCTACATTGACGATATCGTGAAAGGCTGTTTGGGATCGTTGGATACATCTGGGAAAAGCACCGGTTCTGGTGGGAAGAAAAAGGGGAACGCTCCATATAGGATTTTTAATTTGGGGAATACTTCGCCGGTTAAGGTGCCGGAGCTGGTGAACATCCTGGAAAGACATTTGAAGGTGAAAGCCAAAAGGAATATCGTAGATATGCCTGGAAACGGTGACGTTCCATTCACTCATGCAAATATCAGTTTGGCCCAAAGAGAATTCGGGTACAAGCCCACAACCGATTTGCAAACCGGGTTGAAGAAGTTTGTTAGATGGTATTTATCTTATTATGGTTATAACAACCGTAAAGGTCTACAATAAAATTTATTTTTGGTTTTAAATGTAAGGATTTTCTTGGTTTCCCGTTAGAATGAAATAGAAGGTAATGGGAAAACCGGAGGAACCGCAAGTTAAAAACAAGAGAAAGATGAGGATTACGTATTCTTTTCTTGGGGGAGCAGTGAAAAAAACACCTAGCCCCGGTATTTCTTGTCAGTTCTTTTTATTTTTTTCCTTTGTAAGTAAAGTTTTCATATTTTGCTATAGCTTATAATTTAAATTCATTGCTCTTTTTTCAAATAGTCTTTCCCTTTCTTACTTTTTTTGCCGACTGCCTCAGTGCTGTGGGACACACACCGTGAGTAGTCGCAGTCTTGGCACGCTCGCTGTGTGGGTGTCGGTGTCGTTTAATCCCTTATTGGGATTGCGACACGGGACGAATGATTCTCGCAACACGGGTGGTTTTGTGCCTCCCACTGCGGACCACTTGCAGCCGTGGATGTGTTCTTTTTAACCAATTCTTTTGTATGTTCAAATCTTTTAACCATTTTGTATGTTACTGTTTGTAATAAGCTCAATTTTGTGTGTTCTTTTCTTACCTTTAGTCATTGAAGCTAAAATTATTTATAAAATATTTATATGATTTTATAGATATCTAGTTTTACTTGAAATGTATGTTTAAAATCTCTCCATATTTGCGTTCAAAATTACTTGGGGATTTGTAAAATGGTCCCTAATTGAATTAAAACTCAATTGATATTTGTTACTAAAATTAAATATATAATTTTTATTTTTTTTTTGTTTTTATCTTTTATGTATTTTGCTATTTATATTGTGGATATCACTTTTAATAATATTATCTCTAAAATTTGGATTTACATTCTTATTTTGAGAGTAAAATACATTTTATTTTATTTAATTAACAATAATAACGGTTTAAATTATTTGCATGCTTTGTTTCTGTAAAATCCGACATTGATTATGGATGCAAACTTATTTTATTTCAAAAGTAACTAATATTTTTAACTGATTTTATTTAAGATGTAATTATTTAAGAAAATTACATCTAAAACAATATTTGAAAAGAAATAATCATCCACTCTCTATCACTCCCATAAAAAAATATCTGCGTGTATTATGATGTTAAAATTATTGAAAGTTTTGAGATATTATATTTGAATTTGATTATGCGTACATTCTTTTAATTCAAACATATTTTATAATAGTTATTTCTAAGTATAAAATTTTTGAAAGGCGCATAATTATATTTATAACATAAAAAAGTGGTATTATGAAATTAAAGAACCCAACTATTTTTGAAAGCAAAGAAAGACAGAGATGGGTGGGGTGGGGTGGGGTGGGGGCAATCCTGAACGACGGCTGGACAGGGGTCGAGTGGCAGGTATACACAAAATTCAAATCTAAAATTATTTTAGGAGCATGTTTGGTTCGGGCTTATAATAAATTTCAGCTCAATTTGGCGGGTCATTTCTAAATTAATATTATTACAGGAAAAGGCTGAACACTCATTCCCTTCACACTGAATAGCTATTCATTTCCTTGTGTGAAGTAAAAAAATTTTCTCCCTTTCCAATTTTTACCCAAACCTCTACTCCGAGAATAAAAAGCACGGGAACCATCATCTTCTTTCTTGATTCACGAGTAACTTTCTTTTTTTTTCTCATTTCTATGTTTTCCTTTTTCCCTTTGATTGCAGAAAAGACCTAGGTTAATCTATACTTCGTTCTTTCTTCTTTTTCTTCACCTTTTAAACTAATAAAACCCTTTGGTTGCATAGTCGCAACCTTTCTTTTTTCTTTTTTCCTTTTTTTTTGGCTTTTTCATTGCACTTTTGATTTCCCCTATTTGAACTTTTTGGTAGTTAGAGTCATCAAAAAGGAATCAAGAGATATTGGAATGGGGAAATTTGGGACTTTGAGCACGAAGTGGCAGTGGTAGCGTCGACAGTAATTTCACTCCCTCTCTCTGAATTTTTTTTATTTATTGTTATTTTTAAGCTTAGGGTTCTCATCTTTATTTTTCTTAGTTGGAAGCCAAAGACAATAAACTTTCATGCATTTAACAGAAAATAGTTTCATATTCGAATAATTAAAGCAACGAAGATTAACATTTTGTGAAGAAAAAAAAAACAAAGATATTATTTTGCTTTTATTGGCAGCATGATTATGTGAAAATACTAAAGTTGTCTCTTCATTAAAAACTTCTAAAGAACTAGTGAAAAAGAGGATTAGATAGTGCATGAAATGCATTTCGATATTTGATTGTGGTTACACGAATTATCATTCATTTGCTGGATAAGATAAAAACAACACTTTACCATCTAGTTTTTGTTGTTTATTTTTTAATATGGTTAGAATGTGGCAGAAAGGAAACGATGGAAAAGAACGTTAATGACTCCCATGAAAGCCAATTTCATAATTTATGGAAAATCAATGTTATAATCTATAAAAGTTAATCAAACTATAACTCTTAAAATATGGTACCTGCAAAGCGAATTAGAATAATAATTAGATATGAACAATGATTTAAGCTATGATTATGAAATGGATTAAAATTAAATTATGGTTTTGTATGGTTCAGCTTTTAGGTTTACTTTTGGACACTAATTAGTTTTATTTTCCTTCTGAAAATAAAGAAAATTTAAATTTTATATATGGGAAGTGGATGTGGAATTGAACTGTCTGTGTTTGTTTGATGAAGTAGCCAGTTTATGATGTTTATGATGTTTTGATGAAGTTGCAGATTGATTAGAACCAGATTAGGTGTTTTTTTAAAGTTTTAATTAGGTCATATTTTGAGGGAGCTTGCTCCTTTCCACTCGTGCGTACGACCCATTTGTGCTACCTACTACTCATTTTTTAATCTTCTTGAGATAGCTTTTTAGTTTTTGTTGTTTATTTCTTCTATTTCTGGCTTTAAAATAGACGTACTGTTAGTTCATGCCATTATTTTAGATGTCAATTTTCTGTACATTACAGAAACTGTGGTCAGGGAAACATTAGATCAAGTTATGGCAGATGCACTTTCAAAATCTGGTTCTAATCAATCTGCAACATACATTTCATGTCTTCTTTTTGCAATGGCATTTTAAGGATGCCTTTTTTTTTTCTTATTCCTAGAATGCTTATAAGTTATGACTCTTTTCGTGTACCATAATACTGTGAGAAATATGTCAAGCCTGAATATGTTGTAGGAGTAGAAGAAGTGAAGTGAAATGACGAAAAACTAAGTGAAGATGAATATGCTGCCTCGGATGATGAGGAAATTGCCAGAAAACTAGATCTCTAGACACATATTATTCCCTGCATACTCGCTATGAAAATTGTCTTGTGTTGTACATGATGTTCGGCTCTAGGAAAATTCGAACACGACAGAACCAAGGATCATGTGGAAATATTCCTACTTACCCCTTTTTGTTATTACTTTCCATGGATGTTTCCGTGAATTAATCCATTGTTGTTCAATAATTCAAATATTTATCCACTGCTGAGATTTAAAAAGCGATTCTCCCATATGCTCCTACTCCTTATATGCCTGCTTCAATTATACTACCGTTTATTTTGCTTTGTTAGTGTTCATTTATACATTGGTTGATCTAACTTTGGTGATAACTTGGTTGGTTGCCAATGGAATTTATATCTCCCATGTCTCTTGTTTGGTGTATATTATATTTTTCATATATATAAAAATGAGAGTAATTATTGCTTTTGGATTAATATTTGTAATTTTGGAAACTATGATCCCATGAGATTATGTTATGATTTTTATTAATTTATATTTTAATAAAAATTATATTAAGAATGTTATTAAATTATATATTTTTATTTTTATTTAATTATATTTAGTAATAATTATATTAAAATATGATTAAATTATTTATTATTTTAATAACAATCTTAGTAAAATTTAACAACAACAATTATGTACTTAAAAAAAATCTGTTAAGGGTATTCTGGTCATTTCAGCTTTTTTTCTTATACTATTATAACATCGTTTCATTCAATCAAACAATTGAATTACTGATTACAACTCTATTCTATTACAGCGAATGTTATTTGGAGAACTATTTTTTTTATGAGACCATTTTACTGAGAAAGGCTCATTTCTTATTTTATTTACGAAAATAAACTACTTTATTTATTATTTACCAGAATGGGTTAAAAATAAAAAAATGCGTCCATGTAGAAGCGTTTTAAGGGAAAATTCTAGAAAAGCGCATCCTTAGGGGAGCGCTTTTGCCATGTCAATAAAAAACGCGATGACGTGGACGCACTTTGTTGACATGGCAAAAGCACTGTAACACCCCGAACCCGAGGCCGTCGCCGGAGTCGAACACGAGGTGTTAACAAGCTTCAAACCACTTTAAAAAAATTTTCCAGACAAGCTGCCAATCTGTGTACTAGTCGCTTTAAAAATCATATCTTGAGTTCTGAAACTCGAAATCCAGTTCCGTAAAATTTCCCTGAAACTAGACTCATATGCCCATCTACATATTTTTTTCTAGAATTTTTGGTTGGGCCAATTAGTACAGTTTATTAGTCAAAGTATCCCATGTTACAGGGATCGACTACACTGACCTTTGCGCATTACGACTTGGATATCTCCCTGTACAGGGCTTCATTACTGATGTCGTTTGTTTCTATAGAAACTAGACTCGAAGGGGAATCTATGAACATATGGCATGACTTCTAATTATCTCTGGTTAATTTATAATGAATTTCCAAAGTCGGAACAGGGAATCCAGAAATCGCTCTGGCCCTGTTTCACAAGAGTTTAATTATCTCCTAACATACAGCTCATATGGTTGTTTCGTTTCTTCTATATGAAAATAGACTCATCGAGCTTCGATTACATAATTTATTCATTAATTAATTCCACTCCTACTATTTTTAGTTATTTTTCAATCTCACGTCACTGCTGCTGCCAGCATCTGTTACTAAAGCAACTATGCCTATTTCTTGATTTCTCCTTGATCTAACTAGTAATTCATCATACATATCACAAATTATGATCATGACTAGCCATGCCAAGGGCTAATCATTGTCAAACATCTCCCTACTAAACTATTTCCATATCATGAATTTTGACACAAAAAATAATCAACCATGACATATGGCATAAAAATCGAATTTCCAAGACTTACGACCTAACATTATAGAACCAAATCCAACCGAACATTTATGCCATTTTCGCATGGCTAAAAGTTTACATACCAAATTTCAACAAAACATATTAGCCTATACATGCCGAAATGTTCTCCTAGACCGACTAAAAAGAAGATACCAAAAGTTGCTAGCCGGTGTGATGACTTCGATGACGGCCCGATCACGCAAAAAGAGACGAGTCCAAGAAACCTAAAATAGGTGACAAGGAAACACCGAGTGAGTATATAACTCAGTAAGTCATAAGCAATGCACTACCATCCATTAATAACATTATCACAAGAGGAAATAAAATGGAACGAGGCTAGTTACTCCATCCATACCGAACCATACCATAGTTCCTTAGACCTATCGGTTCAATCTCATACCAAGTCATGCATTCACATTCCATATACTAATCAATAGGATATTTGAGGCATTTTCATACATCATTGTATTTTCGCTACAATCATACAAATAAACGACCTTTCACCTATTCCACGATAAATCTTATGTACGTGACTTCAATTATAATTGTCACATAGGTTCAAACTTACCAAGCTCAACTCCAAATATAAACATAGCGCCTATTAGCCATGAACTCAAGGTACTTACCCGATCCGCTGTCCGTGATCAACTCAATAATGTCGCACACTTAGTGTCCATAGTGATTCAAAAGTATATATTAAGTCCGCACACTCAGTGTTATATAATCAACTCGCACACTTAGTGCTATATAATCAAACTCGCACACTTAGTGCTGTACAATTTAAACCCGCACACTTAGTGCCAATCTCATGATCATAAATGTTTATACCCGCACACTTAGTGCCGAGATCAACAACTCAATACATCTCACCTCTTTTCTTTTCATTCAACACTTTCATCACCACATGCATACATGTATATATATATTTATCCTTCCATTCAGCATCATTACATAGACGTTATGACCATTTAAATTAATACAAACTATATGCTTAATGACTTACTTTGTGTTGGGTAAGACGGTTCCAACTCGGCTACTCGATGATCTTTTCTTTGCCTTTGCTTGATTCTCCTCCTTTAACTCCTTGAGCTTAATCAATAAATCAACTAGTTTAACCATCATGCTAAACATTCATAATTCAATTACACATGCATATGTATGTCTATATATTCGGCAACCATCCTCACTAATTACCCATTTAGTCGATTATACACATAATTAAAGGTAACATCACGAATGGGCATACTTATGTATATATATATGTATATATATATACTTCGGAATGGGCATCACAATTAGATTTAACACCACCTTCATACTCAATTAGATGGCCAAATGCATGTATATATGCACAATGTCAACTATAACATCATTTAAACACCTAATTTCATCTCATGAACACTCGTCCCATTTTTACCCCATATGGCCGAATGTGTAAGATTACATTCAACACCACCGATGTACTTAATTAGGTGGCCAAATATACCAAGTTAGACTTGACATTATACGTCACAAGAACTCTAATTTAATTTGTCAATTGCTTGGCCAAGAACTCACAAGTGCCTTATCTACAACCTATTCGGCCTTACTACTTAAACTTAGCCTTTCATACACTTATCTCTATTGTTTCAGAAGGCCGAATCCTTATGTGTTCCAACATCTAGCTTACTCAATTCAACACATCAAAACGACATTTAGGCCGATTTTGCTAGCACACAAGCCTTTGACCGAATGTCCTTGACCTCTAGTCACCTAAATTTTTATTCTTTAAAACTCATCCAACTCATATTTTTCATTGACAACCTCCTTAACTTCAATTTATTCACATCTTTAATCATGCTACATTCGACCATTATTTAACAATAATTCATGTATCCTTTTTATTAAACACTCAAAATCAACCATCTTCATACCTCATCACCAAAGACATCAAAATACCAACCAAGAATGTAACATTCATGGCCGAATATCATCTCCATCAATTAACAAAATTTGAACCATGGCTAGGTAGATTTCAAACTTACAACTTAAAATATACATGAATCTCAAAGAATAATATCAAACATACCTCAATCTAGTTACATGCATGGCCAAACTTCTTAGAAACTTTTCCCCTAGGCACTGAATATTCAAGAGCTTCTTAATCAACTTAAAGGTGACCAAATGCCTTAACTTCAATTTCTTCTTTTTCTTTCTTTAGGTACGGCAATTGTAATAAGGAAAAGGATGAACACTCCTTCTTCCTCCCTTATTTTATTCATCTTTTTCCTTTTTAATTCCTTTCTTTTATTTATTCTAATTTACTTACCAATATTAAATAATAAACAACATAAACTTGGAGGAATGGAACCATGCTTGGCCGGCCACTTATCAAGAATTGGGCACTTTGACATGCAAACCCAAACTTTCCTATTTTAATACTATTTGGTCCTTACTTATTTACCTATCATAATTTTCTAAGTCTCTCAACTAGATCCTTTCAAGCAAAATTCACATTCCTAATATAAAATTAAAACATCAAATTTTTATACAAGTACTATCACACATATAAGATATGCAAATAAAATTTTAACTAAATTTTATGACTCGGTTTTGTGGTCCCGAAACCACATTCCGACTAGGGTCGAATTAGGGCTGTCACAACTCTCCCCCACATAAGGAATTTTCGTCCCCGAAAATCTTACCAGTGAAAAATTTAGGATATCGATCCTTCATAGAGTCCTCAAGTTCCCAAGTGGCTTCTTCGATTCCGTGTTTATGCCACAACACCTTCACTAATGGGATTTTCTTATTTCGCAACTCTTTTACTTCACGCATCAAAATGCGAACTGGCTCTTCTTCATAACTCAAGTTAGGCTGAATCTCGATCTCAGATGGAGTGATTACGTGCGACGGGTCGGACCTATATCGTCGAAGCATCGAGACATGGAAAACGTTGTGAATCTTTTCAAGCTCAGGGGGTAAAATTAATCGGTATGCAACTGGTCCAACTCGTTCGGATACCTCATACGGACCGATGAACCTCGGACTTAGTTTGCCCTTACGACCAAATCTAAGCACCTTCTTCCAGGGTGAAACTTTGAGAAATACTTTGTCTCCGACCTGATATTCAATGTCTTTTCTTTTCAAATCCGCATACGACTTTTGACGATCCGAAGCGGCTTTCAAACTTTCGCGAATTACTCAGACTTTCTGCTCGGCATCCTTAATCAAATCAACCCCAAAGATCTTACTTTCACTAAGTTCAGTCCAAAATAATGGGGTACGGCATTTACGACCGTATAAAGCCTCGTAAGGTGCCATCTTAATGCTTGACTGAAAACTATTGTTGTAAGCGAATTCGATCAAAGGCAGATATCTTTCCCATGAACCACAAAACTCTAAAACACAACATCTCAACATATCCTCGAGTATTTGAATTATCCGCTCAGATTGGCCATCGGTCTGAGGATGGAATGCGGTGCTAAAGTGCATCTTGGTACCCAATGCTTCTTGTAATTTCTTCCAAAATCGCGAGGTAAATCTTGGGTCTCTATCCGACACGATGGAAATAGGTACCCCATGCAACCGAACTATTTGGGAGACATATAATTCTGCCAATTTATCGAGCAAAAAATCCATAGGACGGGGATAAAATGAGCAGACTTGGTTAATCTATCAACAATGACCCAGATTGCATCTTTCTTGCTTGATGACAATGGCAATCCAGATACAAAATCCATCGTTACCCGATCCCACTTCCATTCGGGTATCATGATCGGCTGAAGTAATCCCGACGGCACTTGATGTTCCGCTTTTACTTGTTGACATATCAGACACCTTGAAACAAATTCAGAAATGTCTCGTTTCATACCGGGCCACCAAAATTGGCGTTTCAGGTCATTGTACATTTTAGTACTACCCGGGTGGACTGACATTCGACTACTATGAGCCTCGTTCAAAATCATCGAAATAAGTTCCGAATTTCTTGGAACACATAATCGACCTCTGAACGTCAAGCAATCATTGTCGTCAATCCAAAACTCCGATTCCTTATTCGAAGCACATTCAGCTCGTTTGGTGACCAATTCAGCATCAACTTTCTGGGATTCAAGTATTTGACGAATCAATAATGGTTTGGCCTCTAATTCAGCTACTAGCACCCCATCGGGTGGGACGGATAAGTGAGCATTCACCGCTCTCAAAGCAAACAGTGCTTTCCGACTTAAAGCATCGGCAACCACGTTAGCCTTGCCCGGGTGATAATCAATAACAAGTTCGTAGTCTTTCAACAACTCAAGCCAACGTCTTTGTCGCAGATTTAGATCTCTTTGAGTCATCAAATATTTAAGACTTTTGTGGTCCGAATAAATATGACACCTTTCCCCAAACAAGTAATGCCGCCATATTTTCAGGGAGAACACTATGGCCGCCAATTCAAGATCATGGGTCGGATAGTTTCTCTCATGCGGCTTTAATTGTCTCGACGCGTAAGCCACAACTCGACCTTCTTGCATCAACACACAACCTAGCCCAAGTAAGGATGCATCACTATAAATGACAAACTCTTTGCCGGACTCCGGTTGTACTAGCACTGGAGCTTCGGTTAAACAGGTCTTTAGTCGATCGAAACTCATCTGACAGTTCTCTGTCCACTCAAACTCAACATCTTTTTGGAGTAGTTTCGTCAACGGTGCAGCTATCATCGAGAAACCTTTTACAAATCGTCGGTAATAACCGGCGAGCCCCAGGAAGCTCCGAACTTCGGTAATATTTCTTGGAGGCTTCCAGTTAAGTATGGCTGAAATTTTGCTCAGGTCAACTCGAATACCCGATGCGGATACCACATGACCCAAGAAGCTAACCTCTCTTAACCAGAACTCACACTTACTGAACTTAGCACATAACTTCTTATCCCGCAAAATTTGCAACACTAATCTCAGGTGCTCAGCATGTTCGGTCTCATCTCCTGAATAGACTAAGATGTCATCAATGAACACAACTTCGAACCGGTCCAAATACTGTCTGAAGATCCGATTCATCAAATCCATAAATACCGCAGGGGTATTAGTGAGCCCGAACGGCATCACTAAGAACTCGTAGTGACCGTAGCCCGTTCTGAAAGCAGTTTTGGGTACGTCCGAATCTCGAATCCGCAACTGATAATAACCCGATCTCAAATCTATCTTTGAAAACACTGAGGCTCCCTTTAGTTGATCAAACAAATCATCAATACGCGGTAATGGATATTTATTCTTTATCGTCACTTTATTCAGTTGACGATAGTCAATGCACAACCTCATGGTTCCGTCCTTCTTTTTCACGAACAATACTGGTGCACCCCAAGGTGAGAAACTTGGTCGAGCGAAACCTCTATCCGTCAACTCTTGCAATTGAGCTTTCAATTCCTTTAACTCGGTTGGTGCCATACGATACGGAGCAATCGAAATTGGCGTAGTTCCAGGTACAAGCTCAATACCAAACTCTACCTCCCGAACAGGTGGTAAACCCGGTAATTCTTCAGGAAAAACATCCGGGTATTCACAAACCACCGGTACAGATTCGGGTTTCTTTTCTAATTCTTTGTCATCAAGTACATACGCAAGGTATGCTTCGCACCCTTTTCTTACATATTTCTGGGCCAACATTGCTGATATTACAGCTGGCAACCCCCTTAAGTCCGTAGACTCAACTCGGATTATCTCGTTATTTGCGCACCTCAAATCGATGGTTCTTCTTTTGCAGTTCACCACTGCATCATGTACGGTCAACCAATCCATACCAAGAATAACATCAAATTCGTCAAACGGCAAAAGCATCAAATCGGCCGGAAAATAGGATTCTCGGATTATTAGAGGGCATCTCTTACACACTTTATCAACAAGTACGTATTGACCCAAAGGGTTTGACACTCGAATTACGAACTCAGTAGACTCAACAGGTAGAGTCTTACTGGATGCTAAGGTTTCACATACATATGAATGAGTAGAGCCAGGGTCAATCAATGCAATCACATTAGTATCAAAGAGAGTGAAGGTACCAGTGATGACGTCAGGGGAGGATGCCTCCTCTCGTGTGCGAATGGCATATGCTCTAGCAGGAGTACGGTTCTCGGCTCGAACAGCCGTATCAGAGGCCCCTCTCTGACTACCACCCCTACCTCCTAAAATTCTCGGTGGTCTACCTCTAGTTGTCACTCCACTAGGTCTTGCACCTTGAATCTTATTCTTCTCATCAAGCTCCGTGCAATCTCTAATGAAGTGGTCCTTCGAACCGCATCCGTAACAGGCCCTGTTAGTAGACTTACCCCAACATTCACCCAGGTGCCGTCTTCCGCATTGGGGACATTCAGGTTTCTCTTGACGATTATTGCCCACACTAGCTACCGAAGTAGCTCGGGAGTCCGTCGGTGGTCGTGCTCTGATGGAAATTCCCGCAGTCGTCCTCGACTTATTAGTGTCCTCCCTGAACTTCTTTACAGCTAAGAATGGAGCTTTACCCGTCGATCTTTTACGATAGTCTCTAGCTTCAAATTTAGCCTTCTTCTTCTCCTTTCCAAGTTCTTCCGCCTTGCACGCTCGTTCGACTAGTGTCACGAATTCTTTTATCTCCAAAATACCCACTAGTAGCTTTAAATCTTCATTCAACCCTTCTTCGAATCTTTTGCACATAGCAACCTCATCAGCTACACACTCCCGGGCATACCTACTGAGTCTTACGAATTCATGTTCGTATTCAGATACTGTCATACGGCCTTGCTTGAGTTCCAAGAATTCCTTACGCTTTTGGTCAATGAACCGTTGACTAATATATTTCTTTCGAAATTCCGTTTGAAAGAAGTCCCAAGTAACTCATTCATTTGGGACTATAGAAATCAGGGTCCTCCACCAATAGTAGGCTGAGTCCCGCAACAAGGATATAGCACACTTTAGACATTCATCGGGCGTGCATGACAGTTCATCAAACACCCGAATGGTGTTATCAAGCCAGAACTCGGCCCTTTCAGCATCATCAGTAACTATGGCCCTGAACTCCTCAGCCCCGCGCTTCCTAATCAAGTCTACAGGTGGCTTACTCAGCCTCACAGGATCAGTAACTGATGGCATTACGGGCTCTTGGGGTGGATTATTCAAATTAGGGAATTGTTGGACAGCCGGATTGGTTCGGGCATATTGCGTGACCCACTCATTCATCATGGTAAAGAAGGCTTGTTTAGCCCCCCCACCTTGATTATTCGCAGATGACTGAGGTTCAACAGGCGGCGTCCCTTGTGCAGGAGCAGCTGCTACACTTTCAACGTCATCCGCCAAGGTTCTCTCTACACCGGGATCCATTTACTAATCAAAACAAAAATTTTAACCGTTAGAAGTCATCACACATTTAAACATTAACATTAAGGCATGTACAGCTAGACTCATACGTGCTATGGTAGTCCTAGAACCAACTAAACCATAGCTCTGATACCAATTAAATTTAACACCCCGAACCCGAGGCCGTCGCCGGAGTCGAACACGAGGTGTTAACAGACTTCAAACCACTTAAAAAAAATTTCCCAGACAAGCTGCCAATCTGCGTACTAGTCGCTTTAAAAATCATATCTTGAGTTCTAAAACTCGAAATCCAGTTCCGTAAATTTTCCCTGAAACTAGACTCATATGCCCATCTACATATTTTTTTCTAGAATTTTTGGTTGGTCCAATTATTACAGTTTATTAGTCAAAGTATCCCCTGTTACAGGGATCGACTACACTGACCTTTGCGCATTACGACTTGGATATCTCCCTGTACAGGGCTTCATTACTGATTTCGTTTGTTTCTATAGAAACTAGACTCGAAGGGGAATCTATGAACATATGGCATGACTTCTAATTATCTCTGGTTAATTTATAATGAATTTCCAAAGTTGGAACAGGGAATCCAGAAATCGCTCTGGCCCTGTTTCACAAGAGTTTAATTATCTCCTAGCATACAGCTCATATGGTCGTTTCGTTTCTCCTATATGAAAATAGACTCATCGAGATTCGATTACATAATTTATTCATTAATTAATTTCACTCCTACTATTTTTAGTGATTTTTCAATCTCACGTCACTGCTGCTGCCAGCATCTGTTACTAAAGCAACTATGCCTATTTCGTGATTTCTCCTTGATCTAACTAGTAATTCATCATACATATCACAAATTATGATCATGACTAGCCATGCCAAGGGCTAATCATTGTCAAACATCTCCCTACTACACTATTGCCATATCATGAATTTTGACACCAAAAATAATCAACCATGACATATGGCATAAAAATCGAATTTCCAAGACTTACGACCTAACATTATAGAACCAAATCCAACCGAACATTTATGCCATTTTCGCATGGCTAAAAGTTTACATACCAAATTTCAACAAAACATATTAGCCTATACATGCCGAAATGTTCTCCTAGACCGACTAAAAAGAAGATACCAAAAGTTGCTAGCCGGTGTGATGACTTCGATGACGGCCCGATCACGCAAAAAGAGACGAGTCCAAGAAACCTAAAATAGGTGACAAGGAAACACCGAGTGAGTATATAACTCAGTAAGTCATAAGCAATGCACTACCATCCATTAATAACATTATCACAAGAGGAAATAAAATGGAACGAGGCTAGTTACTCCATCCATACCGAACCATACCATAGTTCCTTAGACCTATCGGTTCAATCTCATACCAAGTCATGCATTCACATTCCATATACTAATCAATAGGATATTTGAGGCATTTTCATACATCATTGTATTTTCGTTACAATCATACAACTAAACGACCTTTCACCTATTCCACGATAAATCTTATGTACGTGACTTCAATTATAATTGTCACATAGGTTCAAACTTACCAAGCTCAACTCCAAATATAAACATAGCGCCTATTAGCCATGAACTCAAGGTACTTACCCGATCCGCTGTCCGTGATCAACTCAATAATGTCGCACACTTAGTGTCCATAGTGATTCAAAAGTATATATTAAGCAAAATATATACTTATTTACCTATCATAATTTTCTAAGTCTCTCAAGAATTGGGCACTTTGACATGCAAACCCAAACTTTCCTATTTTAATACTATTTGGTCCTTACTTATTTACCTATCATAATTTTCTAAGTCTCTCAACTAGATCCTTTCAAGCAAAATTCACATTCCTAATATAAAATTAAAACATCAAATTTTTATACAAGTACTATCACACATATAAGATATGCAAATAAAATTTTAACTAAATTTTATGACTCGGTTTTGTGGTCCCGAAACCACATTCCGACTAGGGTCGAATTAGGGCTGTCACAAGCACTCCCTCAAGGATGCGCTTTAGCCCGTGTTTTTTATTCTCAACGGTTATTTAAAATTTTAACCGTTGGGATCCAACGGTAAAAAAAAAACTATAAACTCCCTCCTATTTTTTTCACACAAATATTTCTTCCAAAATTCTCAAAAAAGCTCTCAAATTTCTCCCTAAATTTCTCAAAGCTCTCTTTAATTAACTATTTTCTTTAATTTTTTTCTAAATTAGTATTATTTTTTTTATAATTTCTAAGATATCTGATCGTGTTAGTAATGGCCAGAGAATTAATTCATCTCGATCATAAACATATCTCCGTCGAACAAATGAAAATAGTAAGGGTTAATTTCAATTTTTGAATAATATTTAATTTTTTTTCATTTATGTAATTTTAATTAATTTTTATTTTATAATTTTTTATAACAGTCAGTAGATCGGGTGTTATAATGTTATATTCGTAATATGTCTGGTCCTCCATCGCCGTTGATAGAAAATTACTTGAGGGAAGCGGGAATTTGACACGTAGCCAATATAGACTGGGGATGCAAGTTGGACCCAATACTCATCAGCGCGTTCATAGAGAGGTGGAGACCCGAGACGTGCACATTCCATCTTCCATGCGGGGAGTATACCATCACTTTGGAGGACATGCAGTTACAATTGGGATCGCCGGTGGTTGGACTCGTACTCACCGGGTCTGTTCAATCTACTAATTGGGGAGGCATATGCTACGATCTTTTCGGTGCGACTCTGGATAATATTCACGGAGATCGAATTGATATGGGCTGGTTAAGAAACACATTCTCGGAGCTGGGGGATGATTCGACTGAAGTAGAAAGAATACGATGTGTTCGGGCATACATCCTTGAGATCATTAGAGGTTATCTGATGTCAGACTTGTCATGAAACCTCGTTCATTTGAGGTGACAGCTGAAACTCTTTAATTTTAGAGTAGCTGATGAACTTAGTTGGGGGTCTACTGTGTTGGCAACATTGTACCGAGAGATGTGCGGGGCAACGAAACCAAATAAAGCCAAAATTAGAGGTTGCCTATCACTACTACAATCATGGGCTCAGTTTCGCTTTTCATTTTTACGTCCTTAAGTGAACCACCCATATACATTCCCACTCATAATGAACAGTAGTAGATGTTGAAGTTGCAAATGTTTCATTTGGAGATGAAAATTGTACATATAACTCAAGATAGGGTGATCCAATAGCGAGATGAGTCTGTACTATCGCCTCTAAGCTACGACCACTTTTGATATCAAATGAGTCATATGTCACGGATCAACTGAAGCACAAAATCAATACTTAATAGATAACTCTCATTGGCGTCGATCTGAAGATTTTGCGCCTAATTCTTTTACGAAGTTCTGTCAAATCTATGTTCTGGTTAAAAACAGTAGTGTTGTGTTCTCCAATAAAAAAACAACGCCGTTCTCGGTGTCACGGACCTCACCATCATAGTAAATAATAGCACTAAACGTTCACTCATCTTCAATTTCTATTCTTCTAAACTTTTCTAATTTTTCTTGCAGTAATTTATGCAACATGAGAATGAAATTTGACTCATTTATAGCCTAAGGCCAAGCAGGAACTAATATAGAAAAAGAGTGTCCACGTGGGAGCTTTTTTCAGTAATTTTGCTGACAGTACATCCTACTTGGAGTGTTTTTGACACTATTTTTTTTTATTTTTTCAGGAACTATTGTAGAAAAAAGAACGTCCACGTAGGAGCTTTTTTCAATAATTTTGTTGACAGTGCATCCTGCTTAAAGCGCTTTTGGCACTATTTTTTTAGAACCGTCTTCTCAAAATTATTTTTTCAGGAACTACTATAGAAAAAGAACGTCCACATGGGAGCTTTTTTCAGTAATTTTGATGACTGTGCATCCTGCTTGAAGCGTTTTTGAAGCTATTTTTTCAGAACTGTCTTCTTAAAATTATTTTTTCAGAAACTACTAGAGAAAAAAGCGTCCACGTGACAACTTTTTTTAGTACTTTTGTTAACAGTGTATCCTGCTTGAAGCTTTTTTTGTCACTATTTTTTTAGGGTCGTCTTCTCAAAATTAATTTTTTTAGAAGCTACTGTAGAAAAAAAAAATCCATCTTGTCAATATAATTTTTTCAAGACTCAACCCAAAATCCTTTTACAAAAATCTTAAAACCTAAACACTAAATTATTTTTTTAAAAACTCTAAACCTTAATTTAATTAATTTTCTTAAAAACCCTAAACCTAATTTAATTAATTTTTTTAAAAACTTAAACCTTAATTTATTTTTTAAAATTCCTAAACCTTGATTTATTTTTTAAAATTCTTAAACCTTAAACAAATAAATTCTTAAATTATTTTAACAAAACCCTAACCCTAAATAACCAAAACCCTAAACCCATAAATCCTAAGCACTAAACATGCAAATAGCCCTAACCCTAGAAAAACACGGGCTAAAGCACGTCCACGACAGCGCGTTTTTTGTTGACATGGCAAAAGCACTCCCTCAGGGTTTTTCTGGAATTTCCCTTTAAAATTCTCCTACGTGGACGTGTTTTTTTTAGCCCATTCTGGTAAATAATAAATAAAGTGAGTGACCCATTTCCGTAAATCAAGTAGGAAATGGACATTTCTTAGTAAAATGGTCTAGTTACAAACTTGGAAGGAAATTGAAATCTTCTTGATTGTCAAAAAATTCCTCTAAATCCTCATTGCAGTTTAACTCATATATTTTATTTCTGAGAATTGATCTTAGAAGAGTGAGTTTTTTCAAGTGTTATAGTGATTTGTTTTTAAAATGTGTTTTAACTTGTTTCAAGTGAGATAGAGACTTGCTTTTGAAATGTATTTAGATCTATATTTAATTGAATAAAATTGAATTGCATATTTCTTTAAAATCGATATGGTCTTCATCAAGATTTCTTCAAGTTCAATTTTTTCAAAAATTTCTTGATATTTTAGAGACTTTTGAGTCTACAAAATCTTCCTTTAAAAAAATTGGTTTTTTGTAACTTTTAAATGTGTAAAATGGCTTGGAGATTACTTCAATTTACAGTGTAAATCCTTCAAGTAAAAGTCATTGTTTTTAGAATCGAATCGATCCAATCGGGGTACTAGTCTCGAATAAGAAATTGTATTAATTGTCTCACGAATTGGTTGAATCGGCCAATCATATTGGTTCAACTGATGATCGAACTAGTTGAACTGATTTTTTATTTTTAAATTTTTTTAATAATTTATTTAATTAAACCAGACAAATGGATTGGATCAGAAACAAATGGCTTAATTAGTTTGACAATCAGTCCAGTTTTGAAAGCATTAAAAAAAAGAAGAGTTCTTATAGAATATAAACTCTTCACTTGATTGTCTACAAATATTTAAACTCATTTATTTATTATTTATCTCATTTTAATTTAATCAAATAGATATAAAATAATCATTTACAATTATCACTTATTGAATTTAAATAATGATAATATAAATCCTCATTATTTATCACTTTATATTAGTTAGAGATAAGATATTTTGTAATTAGTCCAAAAAATTCTTCTTTTGTAAATGCCCCTTCAAAATTTGATCACATAGACCAATTTTGAAATGTAACAAATGACCCGATCTTAAATTTTGATTTTTTTTTGATAAATAAAGAGAAGGTTGGGCGTTAAAAACTAAATCCTATAGAGTCTCCCACTAGTTACACCTAAATTATTAGCTAGCAAAGTGTGAAGTTGTTCCTACTAGTGATTGACTAAATTCTTACATAAATAAATCCTCTCCTGTAGGCATCTTCACCATAAAGTCAGTTGCAAAGCTTGCTTCACTTAAAATATGATTTACATGGACATCCCATTCTCAGTTGCAAAGGAGCATTGTCCTATGAACCAGTGCCTTCTCTCCAAGCTATTGATAGGCTATCATGAATGGCCTAAAGTTCTGCGTGAACCAATCAACACCCCTCAATTTTTCTGCAATAGCTTAAAATCCAATTGCAACCATAATCTCTTCATACACCAATTGTAATAGCGTCATCAATACCTTAACTAACCACACCATTAGAATTAATCTTTATCCACCCTTCAAGTAGCGATATCTGTAACGCCCAAAAAAATTTAGGTTACTATACACTGTTATGCTGAGAAATGTATTAGAATTATGATATGAGAAATTTAATTTTTTTATGAAATAATTTGTTTTAAATTATTGAAAAACCATTAGAAGGTAATTTATGCCAACTAAACTATATATGACCCACTTGGGTAAAAATATGAGACTAGGGCATTGGGGGTAGTTTGGTCATTTGGAATTTGTATATAATTAAATATTAGAGTATAATTAGACTTGTGGTGCTGAAATGATGATATGAGGATGATGATGCCTTTTTATTTATATTTAAGTGCTAAAAATAGCCATTTTATCACATGTTTAATAACCTTTAACTTGTTGACCATTTACTATGTATTTTATATTGTTAAAATATATTAAAAGATGAGAAATATATTCTCATCTCTTTCAAGTAGTAGTTGTGTAACACCCCAATTGTTTAGTCAAACGATCAGCCAAACGGGGATGATACTCATAGATTGAAGACAACTTAATATGCTACTGTGTGATTTCTACTTGCTTGCAAGCTAAAATGCAAAATCCACATATCCATAAGGATGAGTTAAAAGAATTTCATTTCTTTAGTGCATTAACCAAGAATCAATCAATATGAAACGACATTCTTATAGCATTTGACCCACACAACGTCTTGTAGTTCAGTTACATAGCCAATTATAACCCTGAGCTTAAATCCTACAATTCGTCCCAAATGTATGCATGTTATCATCAAAGGAATCAAGATCACTCTATCCTTAAGGATCTTGGCTTCGTTCCAATTTTGAATATCATCTAGATCAGTGTACCTAAAAACAAAAACGAGGAAACAGGGTAAATTCAAGTAAACTTAGTAAGTTTGTGAATGTCAATTACTCCATCATGATATTAAGCTTGATAAATTTCTGCTAGGCTGGCCTGTAACACCTCTAACTCAAATATGTCGCCAGAATAGGGTTACAGAGCATTACCAGAGTTTCTAGATTGATAATAGACATTTCATATTATTTAACATTTATATCAGCAATCAATTGTAATCATTCATATTGTCCCTTGTATGGACCCTCAAGGCCCAAAATATAAATTAAAAACAAGTCGGGACTAAACCAGGAGCTCCGAGAAATTTTCGTGAAATTTTCAAAATTTTTCACAAGTGCAGGGGACACATGCTCGTGTGGGTTGGCCGTATGGCTCATATGGCCAAATGACACGCCCATGTTTCAAGCCGTGTGGGCATTCGATGTGAGGCACACGATGTGTCCATACCCGTTTAACTCTTTGACTTATGTCACACGATCAGCCACACGCCTGTATGCTAGGCCGTGTGGACAATTTAATTTTCAAAAATTAGGTGTAGTATTCACACGGCCAAGACACACGCCCGTTTATTGGGCTGTGTGTTTCTCATGGCTGAGACACATGCCCGTGTCTCTACTCGTGTGGATGAAATTAGGTCATTTCCAAAGCCACATTTCTCACCTAATTTGTTATCCATCCACTATGACATTTTAACATGTTCACAAACCAGTACATAACATTCAAATCAAGCCAAATTCAAGTTTAAAACTTGGCTTAGCACTTTATATGTCCAAGTATTCAATCCTACATAATTAATCATATATACATATATGCATCTTTCACCAAGCATACCAAATCAAATCATGTCTTAATATGTTTAGTAGCTAACCATTATTCAACCACACTAAGATACATAACAATCATAACAAGGCAATTTACATATACCAATTACAAGCCATACCAAAGGCTAGTTCCAACCAAGTATTTACATGCCATTATTTGGTCAATTTAACCTATACATGCCATTGTAACCAAAAAATTAATTTACCATTTTTACCAAATGGACCAATGGATAGTGTGAAATATCTCTGCCAAGCTTCCAACCCAACGAGCTTCCAAATTACTCTAAAATAGGGAAAAATAAAATATAGTAAGCTTTTAAAGCTTAGTAACTTCATAGTACATGAAATTTAACTTACCACTATTATATATAAGGTAAGCATACAATTCATTGCCAAGTCGTGTTGGCCAAGTGCCTAAACACATATCCTCATCAACAATGTTAATCACTGTAATCCATATAATATTTCATAATCACAAATTTACATAATCATCAGGCAAATTTTATACACATGTACCATCCATATCACATTTCAACATGTTTTGTAATATCAATTTCATGTATTTCAGGCATATACCGGATTATAGGTGAACAAAGTCATTAAACATGTTCCACATTTGTGTATCAAGCATACTGTGCTTCAATATATCAAGTGATATCATTTATATGTTCAAATACTTCTCACATCATGTGTTTATGTACCATGTACAAATCATGTTAGTCATATGTATTTCATATGAATATCAATAAACTTGTATGAGCTTAATAATAATAATCCTTTTTCCATATGCCCATACTTTCCACATCAAGTATTCAAATATCAGGTATAATTCATGTCCATGTAATTCAAGTATGTACCCATAATATTTTGTCACAATTTAGATTGCTTCATGTCAAAATTTTACCCATTGAACTATTTAAAATATCGATGAAAACACGAAAAGTATACTTGTACTCGAGATGTACAAATCTATAATCATTGATAAACATATTCATCAAATAATTTCCACGTTCATATGTCATCATCTCATACTTCCATATATCATGTATCATCATTTTCATGTATTTCAAGTAGATACGTGTATTAATTCATTTCATGTCCATATTTTCTCATGTCAAGATTTTGCCCGTTGAATTTATTTGAAATATCGATGGATACATATGTAGTACACTAAAAGTGTACAAACTGTAATCTGTCAACTATATTCAAGCGTAGCCAGTAGGACACATAATCAGGAAACACTCTTTTGAGCCATATAATAGGATGCTCATATAAGCCATGTAACAGGAAACTTATCCAAGCTATAACAGGAAGCTCATAAGAGTTTAAAACAGGCAGCTCGTAAGAGCTATAAACAAGAAGTTCACAAAGAACTTTTAATCATGAAGCTCACGAAGAGTCTATTAGAAAGCTCACAAAGAGCCATATAATAAGAGCTTCGGATAGCCATATATCAAGAAGTTCAAGCGAGCTATATTAGGACGTTCACAAAGAGCTACGTTTGTGTCTGCAATATATACATGATCACAACTGATCATAAAACAGGATGCTCACAAAGAGCTACAGTAGTCCACAACACATGCAGGATCACTACCGATCAGTATGCTTGTAGGAACCATGTAACAGGAAGCTCAAGAGGTCTTATAACAGAATGCTCATAAGAGTGATGGTGTGTCCGCAACATATGCAGGACTACAACCAATTCAGGAAATCCTGTATCCATCGAATTTCATTATTCAAACGAGATTTAACATTTATCTGGCTTTGTTGGTTATGTAATCAAATTTATGTATTTGGAATTTATAAAATTCACATATACAACATTCAATTCAAGCGTACAATTATATACAATTTAGTTACACAAACTTACCTTGACAAGTGTTCGTTTATGTAAAATCTACTAATCTGACACTCTCTTTTCCTCGTTCTAACTTTGAATTTGGTCTATCCGGATCTATACGAGTAAATTTAAAATCAATTTAATACAAATTATATTCAATTTAGTCCAATTCACATCTTAAGCAAAATTACCATTTTGCCCTATACTTTTAATTAATGACGATTTCGTCCCTAGGCTCGAAAAATAAAATTCATACAATTTAATCCTTATTTCAAGCCTAACCAATTTTTACATGTCATAATAGCAGCCCATGAATTTCACAAAAATCAGAATCTTTCCATGAGTTTTATAATTTTTCAATTTAGTCCCTAAATCATAATTTCATTAGAATTCTCTTTGCAAAAGTTGTTTATCTATCAACAACCTTTCATTTTCTACCATGAACTTCAAAATTTTAGCATACTCATCCATGGGAAAACCCTATTACTTTAATAACTTTTCAAATTAATCCCCGAGATAGGTAAATTAAGCGATTACAATCTCAAAAATATAAAAATGATTAAAAATGGGACATGAAAACATACCTAATTAAGCAAAATAAGCTTGTCCGTCCTCAAGCTCCATAACTAGGGTTTCCATGTCTTTTAATTGGGAAAGATGTATTTTGTTTATTTTATTATTTATCATCTTTTCATCTTTTTCTTTCCAATTTCATCCTTTTGTTTAATTAAATTTCCATGGATGAATCATCATCCTTATCTACTAACCCCAATAATTGGTCTATTTGTTATATAAGGACCTCAAATTTTGAATTTCATAGCTATTTGATACATATAGCTACTAGAACTCAACTTTTACTTTTTATGCAATTTGGTCCTTTCATCACATTAAACATGTAATCAATAAACTTTCTTAACAAAATTTTCACATGATATTTCTATAATTCTATAGATTATAAAATAATATTAAAATAGATTTCTGTCCTGGAGTCAGATTTGTGGTCCCGAAACTACTGTTTCGACTTTACTGAAAATGGGCTGTTCTATGGCCGAATTAAATACTTATCACCACTGGAAAAGGTAGGTCATTCCTCAACATAGGGCTTTCATTGACATCACTCGTACAATATCTTGGCTTGCCAACTGACACATATTGCAATTTGGCACTATCACACTTAAAGATTTCTTGTAATCATATCCCAAGTATAAATCATATGTGGAAAGTCTTGACATATGATTCCTTCGTAGATTTATACGTAAGGATTAATCCCAACAGACTCACACTTGAAAGATAATTTTCATGAATTCTTGATTGATGGGCTTTTACACATGACTCCACGCCTTACGAACTTAGGCATATGGGACCATGTTTTGGCAGACTTAGACATGCGGATTCATATCCCGTGACATGTAATGCATAGGTTTGTGCAAGTGTACACAGTTTTTATCAAGTAATAAGTAAATATAATAGTTATTGTCTCGACAGAGACTGTGTTGTGAATCAAATAATTGCAAAATTATGAATTTACAAGTTGGTAAAGAAAACACAATAATTTGGGGTGATAGATGTTAAGATTAAATTAATTAACTAAATGCAAATTAACCTAAATACAAATGAGATGAAATATGCAAGTTGATGGTTTAGAAGCAATTTCACAAGTTTAACAACAGTAACATGAATATGCTAGAATAATTGCAACATTTGACTCAATTCATTTTTCATCATGCTTAATAATGTTTCGGAAAAATTTCATGGCAACTCAATCATTCATTAACTTGGAATCTGATATAAGTTCTTTTGAAATCTTATACTTAGAAAAACATGTATATTTCTATGTTCATATTTAACTAAGGATTCCTTAGAATTTATGTGAAGTAATAGGGATGGATTAGTTTGAAACAATTTAATCACACAAACTGAAAAGTTATGCAAAGTAATAGAGCTCTTTTGTAACAACCCAATTTTGGGCTAGTCGGAACAGTGGTTTCGCGACCACGAATCCAATGTAAAAAAATTATTTTTATTATGTTCTTATGGTTTATAATTTTATGGAACTATTCTATGAAAATCTTGTTCAAAAATTTTGACGTTTGGGCACTCAATTTAGTCTAAAGGACTAAATCATAAAAAGTACAAAAGTTGAGTTCTACTTGTTAAAGGTGTCCAATTGCTATGAGATTTTAAATTAGAGGTCCTTAATTGGTAATTAGACCATTGGATAAGTTAGTGGACAATAATGGACATGAATAGGTAAAATTTCAAAGTTATGCATTAAGGGCATTTTTGTCATTCGGTAAATAAAAGAATAAAAAGGGAAAATTAAGTAAAAATTTGGTATCCATCTTCTTCTTCATGTGCTGAAATTTCCATGCTCACCATAGCTAGGGTTTCTTCAACTTTCAAGCTTGATTGTAAGTACATCCTACCCCGTTTTTAATGCTCTTTACATTTTTAGAGTCCTCGTAACCTGATTTACCCATTTCTACCATTATTTTGAAGTAGAGTTCATGTTTAAAAATTTACCCATGTGTGACATGCATGTATTTTGATGTTTGATGGAAGATATTGTATGTTTAAGGTGTGATAAACAACTTTTACTAAGTGATTTTAGTGAAAATGCATAAAAAGGACTTATTTGTAAAAGTAGTGAAAATGGGTAGTAGAAATATGATTTGATGAAAAATGTGGGTTGTTATGAGCATGATTTAGGTTCGACTAGGCTTGGGTAACAAAGAAAAAGAATACATTTCACTTTACGAGCCTAAGGACTAAAATGTAAATATGTCAAAGTTTAGAGGCAAAAATGTAATTTTCTCATAAGTTGATTTTCGGATAGCATTGAGTAATGTGATAATTAAATAAGTTAAATTTACTATTATAGATAAAGAAAAACAAAGTTCGGACCTTGACTGGGGGAAAAACAAGGTTATTGACGATTAGGTCAATTTCCTACTATTTTGTACCGAGGTAAGTTTGTGTGTAAATAATGAAATATTGTATTATGTATTTAATGTTTAATATTGCATGAATTGCATGATTGTTTCCATGGAAATATTCAACGAAGTTTCGACGATGAGAAAGTCTCGATTGAACCTTAGGAATAGTTTAGGATACAAGTGACATGTCACCAGGAAACCATGAGTTATGTGATTTATGTGAATCTGTGTGCTGGTCATGTACGTCCTACCGGTGGCTGGGTAGTCTGGTATGTGTTGCGGATACCTGACAGCTTGTGTGAGCAGCCCATGTAGCTACGTCTTGACTGACAGCTTGTGTGAGCAAGCCCGTGATTAGCTCATGTGCGAGCCCTATGTGTTATAAGATATGAGGTAACATTGGCTACATATGTGGCACTTATGTACAAGACTTTCCGTGTATCCAATAGTATTCCAAGTGTTCAATGGGTAATCTGAAGAGTATGTCAAAGTTGACAAAGTATGCAACTATGGTATGAGTTGGTATAGGTATGTATATAAAACTCATGAGTATGGACTTTAGTATGAGATGAACTCTTGGTAAGAATGCTAATGAGTAAGTTATGCCTAAGATATATGATGATATTTATGTTAACTTATGTTGAGTAGTTAGATGATTAATGTATGATTTATGTTGCTTATTATTTTCATGCAAACTTGCTAAGCTTTAAAACTTACTCCCCATTTTCTTTCCATTCCTTATAGTGTCACCAAGCTAGCTCGAGGATCGAGGAATGTCGAAGCTCGATTCACACTATCAAACGATTGTTTTGGGTACATATGGTTTCAATATTCTTAGTATGGCACATATAGGGACTTGGTCATTTTGTTATGTGTCATATTGGTTTAGCCAAATGTGTTGGCATTGTAATAGTTAATGATTCAATTTGTATATGGCCATTGGAAGTTGGCTAATATTAATCTTATTGGTCATTGGTATGTTTATGTGATGATGCTTATCATGAAGATGAAATTGGCATGAATGGAAAAGAAAGTATGTGATGTTTATGCATGATAAATGTTAGTATGTGCAATTGATGTATTGATATCTTGTTTGTGGCTGATTTGGTTGTATGTATAAGCTTGGATTAGTGTTGCTTGTTGTTGTGTAGGTTGGTGTAAGTAAGGGTGGAAAAATGGCTTGGTAAATTGCCTTATTTTTGTCCACACAGGCAGAGACACGCCCAAAATGGCTTGGTAAATAGCTTTATTTTTGTCCACACAGGCAGAGACACGCCCGTGTGTCTCAGCCGTGTGACGGACACGTCTTAGGGACATGGGCGTATGTCTAGGGCGTGTGAAGTCTGCACCTATTTTATGAAAAATTTTGAAAATTAAATTTGCCACACAGCCTAGCACACGGGCGTGTGACATGGCCGTGTGACTTCCTTTGGTGCATGACATCATAAATAGAAAGTCACACAGGTTAGGGACACAGGCATGTATGACCACACGGCCTACCCACACGGGTGTGTGACCTTGTTTTGATGAAAAATTTTCTAAGTTCTAAAGTTCTCAGTTTTGTCCCGAACCACCTCCAATGCATGTTTTGGGCCTCGTAGGCTCATGTTAGGGACTTAATGAGTATTTGCAAAAAGTTTTAATTTGGACGAAAATTATGGCTTGGAAAAGTGTATTTGCTTGTGTTTAAGTCTGGAAATGTCTCGTCCCCTGTTTCGACGTTAGATATGGGTAAGGGGTGTTACATCTTTCGAGTTATTACGAACGTTTAATTTAATCGGATTAGAATCTAAATTAAGCATGCACCTTTCAATTATTGCATCTGTTAACCGCCATTTGGTTAGGATCGATCAACTAATTCTAATGCATCCAAACATATTTTAATGCATGAAATACATAAATGATTTTAATTGAAAGCATGAACGATCAAGGCAGAAAAAATCATTAGCATGAATCAAAGTGATCTTTATCAAATTAATGCAATCATTCTAGCCAAAACAAAATTAAGTCATCATTGTTAATGGAAAAACATCAAAATAATTTGCAAACATGTTGAATAACTAAAAACAAAATTAAAGAATAGGAAAGAAGAAACTCTTGATGATTTCAGCGATTTTTCGAAAGTTGATCATGGTGGCTTTCTCCAATTCTCAGGATTGCTCCTTCGCAAACTGCTCCTTAAAGTGGCCGGCCAAGAAAGTTCTTCTCAAGGAAAATGCTAGCTAAAAGGAAGTGGGGAAATGAATGGCTTATGCATGGAAGAGATGAAAGAAAGATGAGAGGAATGTGAGTTGAGGGATGATTCAAATGGGAAATGAGGGGTGGTATTTATAGTAGAGGAATGGTTAGGGAGTTTGTTAAAAATAGCATAGAGATCCCTTAGAAACACTCCATTGCTTGGCCGGCCATGAAATGTGGAGGAAAAAGATGGTGGTTGCTTGATTCATGCTTGATTTCATGCAAGGGGTTGGATGATTTCTTAGGCATTAGTTGGGGGTTGATTTCTGATTTTTTGTTAAGTGTAGGGACCTCTAAACTATTACCCCAAAGCTAATTTGGGTTTCTCTTAATGCCTTAGCCAAATTGGACTACTTATCCCCCTACTTGGACGGTTGGGTAACCCAAATAATTATCAAACTTGCTCTTCTCAACAAGACAACTTCAACTAGATCAAATTGACTTCTCTTGACTCAATTTGTTGTCTTTGTCATCCAATTGAGGTGGAGTATAACTCATGTCCATGTATAATTTAAATAAGCTCCCACACTTATTAATTCAATGGTCCCACTTCAACAATTAAAGCACATAAATTACTATGTAACATAACATAGTTAAATTATGCAAAATTTAATACATAAATTCATAAAATTGCATACTTTACTACAATTATGCCCATTGTCTCAATATGAAGAAAAATCACCCAGTTAAATATCCAAATACTTGAGATTAACATAAATTCTAAGTAAAAAGGTGATATAAATAGCTATAAAATATCTATATAATTTAGAGTTTACACACCCCAAACTTAATCTATTGCTTGTCTCAAGTAATGTTTCATGCAAAGTAAAAGTTTAGGACAATGTTGTATAATATTTACATAGAATCAACCTTTCACATAATCATGATGAACAAATTTTATGCTCACAAACTCTTCGTGCTGATAAATTGCTCATATGCAATGTATAATTTCAAATTTTCATAGTAAGTAAAAGAATATGTTAGCAATAATCATAATTCATATGCTTTTCAAAGTTATACATAAATCCTACCATTCAATTATTCTTCCTTATTGTTTATTGAACAAAGCAATCCTAAGGTTTAATAGTGGTCTTCATATGTCGAACTTAGTAATTTATCTCCACTAATTTAGTCGACATAATGATCAAAATAAGTAGGTCTTTCATAGGATTTTAATGGGGCTAGGCTCAAGTTAAGGATTAAGAGAATTGATTTTTAGGCTTAAATAACGTTAAACTTGCCTTAGACCTTGCGCAACACAATTCACTTTTCTCTTTAGGGTTAACACCCCCAAACTTAATTTTGAAGCTCATATTTCTCATCACTTGATCATATATTATTTGATCAATTTTTTCAACATTTGATCCTTTTTTTTTAGTCACATCAAACACCTTTTGACTTCTCCCCAAAATTTATTCACCAAAGCAAGTAGAGGTTGGTGTAAAAATTAGGATAAAATTTATGAAAAGATAGTAAACTAGCTTATAATGTAGGTAGATCAATTAAATAGGCCATATAGCTCAAATTAAGGTTTCAAGGGTTAATTTTGATTACGATAAGCTTGAAAGGCTCAAACAGTCTAAACAAAATGTGCTGATATCAATTTCAGATTCTTATGTCTCCTAGGATTTCGCCTCAAGAAAATTACTAACCCAATTCTAAAGACTTAACCTTCATGCATGTCTAATTCAAAAAGAAAGAAAAATATTTCATGGCAAAATTTCGCATGAAACTTATAAAAACATGACTAAATCATGATTATGCTAACATAAATTGAAAAAAAAAACCTGAACAAAATTATGGGCTAATTTAAAAACAAAATTTTCTTTGAGCACTTGTTTATTTTAGCATATTTATGTGTGAAAATTGAAAGAACAAACATAAACATACAAGATTGACCCTTACCCCCTTAAAAAGAAGTAATGTCCTCGTTGCCAAATTGTAACGACCCGATAGTTAGGGCTGTCAAGAAATGAGGTTTGAGACTCTATTCCAGTAAAATGAACCTGTGAATATTGTTATTAAATATTTACGAGGTTAGTTAAGAGATGAATTAAATTTTGGATAACTAATTTTTATGAATTGAGAGTTATTAAGGTACAAGGACTAAATCGCGTTAAAGTTAAAAGTTGAATTATAGATTGAAATGAACTAAAGGGGACCAAGTAACAATTATAACATTTAATAAATGGTTGTGTATAGGTGGCCGGTTATGGTTAAGTGTAACGCATGTATATATATTTAATATATGTTATATTTATAAAGTTAACAATAATAACTAATAAAAAAAATAGAAAGAAAGTGGAAAGAAAGAGATGAATGCATGCAAATGAAATTAAAAAGAAAGAAAAGAGAGAAAGAACAAAATGCCGACAACAACCTAAGGAGTTTTTGAACTTTTCAACTTCAATTGGTTAGTGCAATTTAGTCATTTTCTTATAATTTTTATGTTTCTAGAATCCCAATACCTAAGGCTACCTAACCCATGTTGTAATTTTTAGTATTGTTTAAGATTTTAGATGTTGTTGAATAATTTAAGTACTAGGAATTAAATAGATAGATTTTTAAGTTATAAATGGAGAAGGACTAAATTGTAGAATAAATTGTTAATTTTGAGTAATAGGGGCTAAATTATGAAAAATTCAAAAATAAGGGGTCGAATTGAAAAAGCGGAAGCTAAACATAGTTTAGAGTGAAATTAGTATAAAAATATAAAGATAAATTTGAAGGTTAAAAACTAGTCTCAATTTAGGGACTAAATTGAAGAATAAGAAAAATATAATGTGAAAATTGAAATTTAATGTGAAATTGAAATGTGTAATATTAATGTATTTTAATTTTTTTATTTCGTAGCTAACGTCGTACTGGAATCCTCGAGTAAAAAGGGGAAGGATAAATGTAGCAACCCATTTTTAGTCAAATTGAAATAGTGGTTTTGGGACCACAAATTCGAGGTTAAAATATTTATTTTATTATTATTTTAATGTTTACAGCATGAATATATGATGTTGTGTAATTTTCGTTAAGAAATTTTAGCATTTGGTTGCTCAATTTGATAAAAAGGACTAAATCGCGTAAAATGCAAAAGTGTTGTTCTATTAGTTAAATGTGTTAAATAACTATAGAACCTTAAATTTAAGGTCCTTATGTTGTAATTAGACCATTAATTAGATAGTAGGTGATAATGGCTTGGCATAATTGAAATTTTGAATTAATAATAAGGTTAATTTTGTCATTTAGTAATTAAAGGTTAATTAAATAAAAAAAGCCATTAATCATTCATCTTCTTCCTTAGTCGTTTGTAACATGAAGAATAGCCATTTTTAGGGCTTGATATTCGGGCAAGCTTTGTATGCTCAATTAGGTACGATTTTTGTCCCGTTTTTAATGATTTTTGTGTTTCTGAGATCGTTACAGCTTAGTCTAGCTAGCCCAGGGACTATTTTGCAAAACTGTTAAAGATTTTGAATGTTTCCATTGATGAATACATGACTATTTTGATATTTTATGATAGATTATGAATGTTTGATGATAGTTAAACAAGTTTTGTAAAGTGATTTTTAGTGAAAATGCAAATTAGGGATTAAATTGTGAAATGCGTAAAGGTAGTAATTAAAATGTGAAATAAATGAAAAATATGGGCTTCTAGGGGCATAATAGTAATTCACCTTGCATGGGTTTAATTGAAATTTCATTAATTTATGATTTTATGAAATAAGGACTAAATTGTGAAAAATGTGAAATATGTGGGGCAAAAGTGTAAATGTGTTTTAAAGTGTGTTTTGGACTAATTGAATGAATAGATGATTGAATAAGTCAGTTTTGAATATATTTAGATTGGATCGGGGAAAAGATAAAGTTATCGACTAATCGACTCATTTTGTTGTTTCCACATTCGAGGTAAGTTCGTATGTGATAAATTTCAATACAAATGTATTTTATATGCTTTGATATTGCATAAATTACAAATACAAGACTGTGGATATGAATGATAGTGTTTTGACAATGATTTGACATTCAAAATCTCGGTTGTACCTTAGGAATAGTTTAGGATGCTAGTGACATGTCATTAGGGATACTTTGAGTTGGCTTCGAGCCATGATATAGCACTTCGGGTGCGAGATAAACCAATTTGGCTTCCAGCCATGCATATCAGTTGATTTTGGCTTTGGATCATGATATCAGAACTTCGGAGATAAGTTACCTTGATTTGGCTACAGGCCATGGTATAGGTACTTATAGTGAAAGATCCTTGAGTATCCGAATTCTATTCCGAATGGTTCAACGGGTAAATGTAAGATGAGGATGTGAATGAGATTTTTACAAGATGGTATAGGTATGTGTATAAACTATTTTAGCATTGAATCAAAGATATGAGGATGAAATTACATAGTTTGTGAATGAGCTTATGAAAGGTTTGTTCGTTAGTAAGCTTTATGTTGTTTTATTCAATTTATTGAATTATATTTTTGATATTGTATTAAGTTTATTTCATACGAGCTTACTAAGCTTTATACCTTATTTGTTTATTTTTCCTATGTTTTATAGTGTTATCGAACTAGCTTGGATTTAGGGATCGTCAGAGATTGCATCACACTATCTATCTATCATTTGGTACCTTTAAACTTTGGTATATTAAGTATATGGCATGTATAGGGATTTTGAGTCATTTTGGCTATGTTTTGGTAACGACTTTTTCCAAATGAATTAGCTTGTAAATGTACATGTTTTTGTTTGTATATATAATCATATGAGTTGGCTTATGATGGCGGATTTAATGATGTATATAAGTGTGCAAATGACTTTTGTTTTGAGTTGGTAAATGACTTATATTTTGTGATTGAAATTGGATTCATGATGCTTGTTTTGATTAGGTAATTTTGAATGTTAATAGGTGTTGATTTGTGAATTGTTATGTTTGGGGAATTGAGCATAATAATGCATTTTGAGAAGACAAAGATTGGCATGAATTTAGATGGCAATATGTGATATCTATGTTTTGTAATGGTTGGTGTTGGAATTGGTATAAGTCATGCATGATTGGAATTGAAATATATGCCTATTGATGCTATATTGTGTGTCATTTTGGTTGTGTAGGTATATGCATTTTTGGGTGGCAAATTGGCTTAGTAAATAGCCTATTTTTGTCCACACGGGTAGAGACACGGGCATGTGTCTCAGTCGTGTGTGACACGGTCTAGTACACAGTTTTGTGTCCCCTGGTGTTGAAATTGAAATCAAGTCAGTATGCTCCACACGGCCTCACACATGGGCATATGACTTGGCTGTATGACATAAGTCAGTATACCCTACAGGTTTGGCATGGCCTAGCACACGACCTGGCACACAGGCATGTGTGGCCATTCTTAGGGCACACGGGTGTGCCACACGGGCGTGTGTGTTGGCCGTGTGACCTAAGTCAGAGAGTTACATGGGTTTGGGCACGGGCTAGGACATGGCCATGTGCTCCCATTTCAAATGTCTACATGGCTTGTGACACGTGCGTGTCTGGTGGTCGTGTGAGACACAAGGCCTTGGCACACAGGTGTGTGTCCCTTGTTTTGAGGAAATTTTTTTTAAGTTTTGTAAAGTTTCATAAGTTATCGGTTTAGTCTCGAACCATTCTCAAAGCATGTTTAGGGTCTGGTAGGCTCGTATTAGGGACAAATTGATTGGGATTGAATGACGATTGTATGATTTGATGAAATGTATGTGAAAAGTATGTTTAAATGTGTTGTAAGTCTGGTAATACTCTGTAACCCTATTCCAATGTTGAATATGGGTAAGGGGTGCTATAATAAAATCGATGTCGAATAGCTTGAAATTCATAGTTTGTGTTTTTATAATCTGAACTAAGTTATAAATGATTGCATTTTGAATTGTTGCATATGGTAAGAATTTTAGGTGAGTATTTTTGTACTTTGAAATTGAATTGAATTCATAGTCAATTGAAATGGATTGATTTGGTAAATTATGAATGTATTGAATATATATGAAGATTGAATTGAATATATGTTTATATGTTATAATGTGTGTATATGTGAAATTGAAACATTGGTTGTATTGAAAAGTGAAATGAAACCCTATTAACTGTATTGGGTTGAGTTGGATATAGATGACATGTCATAAGATAGGAAGAGTTCAGGGATTACTTCGACCTCGATTCGGTGAGGCACTGGGTTCCAATTTGATTCAGTTTAACCGATGAGACACTGGGTGTCAATTTATATAGCGCTGCGCACAATTATTACTTCGGATTTATCCGATGAGGCACTAGGTGCCAAACTGGTGTGTTGGTTGGATTCGTGTATCTGTCCGAGTCCGAGTCGTGTTAATAAGGGAAAGTAAAATAATAATTTATGTGTGTGATATCGAAATAACAAAGATGAGAAATGAATATCAGATGAGAAAATATTGAAATAGAAAAGATGAGAACTGAATATGAGATGGGAAATGAAAAATGAAAAATGAAATGATGAAATGAGATGTGAAATTTGAAATAATTCAAGTACTGATCAAATAGATGAATCATGCCATTGCATGAGTTGAAGTATTCAAATGTTATATGAAATGCCATTGATATATATATACTTAAACATGTGAAATTTTAGAGAATGTAATAAAGAATGAGAAAATTTGTATTATTGATTTGAAACATAAGTGCATAATATCTCTTGTTGCATTATCACATTTTGATTACTCATATTAAGTTAAATTGTTCAGATTATAGAAATACCACTGAGTTATTATACTCAGCATGTGGTTTTGTTTTCCATGCGCAAGCTAAGTACTTTTCGACTTATCACTGACTTAGCATCCAACAATGAATCCCGAGCTCAAGTGTGGTGATATCTTATTTTGTAATGGCATGTACCTAGGGAGTCCTTGTTGATATGTTCATGATGATGGTATTTTGGTTTCTTAGTTAAATGATGGATAATTGTATATATATATGGTTATAGTTGAGGAAATGTTGGTACGGTAGTTTAGCCTAATGTTTGGTATGTGCTTAGCTTCAAATTTGGTAATTTTGGGAGTTGAAAGTTAGTCTAATTATGGTAAATGTGATATGAATGGAAGTCTTGAATGGTTGATGCATTGTTGAAATGTTTGAACATATAAAATGTGGCACCAATGAGGGCACATTGGTTAGGCATATTGGATGATTGTTTTGGCATATTTTGAGTATGCTTCATTATGTTTTGGATATGTTAAATGGTTGGTAATTGAGTTGCTTAGTGCTTAAGCAAGTAGGAAATGGTAAACTTGAGTTTTAAGGTACTTTTAGGTGCACACAACCTGCACATGGCCTTGTGTCACACATGAGAAACACACATGGGCATGTGGCCTAAGTTATTGAGTTACACAGGCTAAGACACGGGCTGGGACACAGTCATATGTCTCAAGTCAGTGAGTTACACAGGACGGACATGGGCTGGGACATGGCCGTGTGTCTCAACTTCGAAAGTCACATGGCTTGGGGCATTCCACAAGGCCTGGGGCATTGCACACGGCCTGGCCACATGGCCATGTATCCTCTACTTTTAGGAATTTTCAAAAATGACCCTAAACTTTGTTGTTCCAAATTAGTCACTGTCTATTTTTGAACTATTTTTAGGGTTTTGTAGACTCAAAAGAGGGGTTGTAAGAGTAAATTTTACTCTGAATTGGAATGGATTAGCAAACCTAAATTAAGTACATTCTACTAACATCATCGAAGATAAAGAAAATAAATAGTTGGAGCATGAACCAATACTCTGATGCTAATAATTGAAATAGTCTTGTATGTAACCAACTTCTAGCATTCAAGAAGAGATAAATAGTGATAAGAGTGTAGACAGTGGAATACCAAGTTTAGCATTGCATAGCATGATTTGTTATTCGATTGTATAATATTTTAGTATGAAAATATTAGATTGCCGTGACCTGCCCTTGTATATTACAATGTGAAAGGTTAGCTTACATTTTTGTTATGATTGATTATTGTTTTAATTTTTTAGTAATGCTCGTGACCCTAATTCGACAATAGAGAGGGGTTAAAAGTGTTACAAAAATTAATGAAAATTGAACACCAGGTGGGACTCAAAAAAGAAAGGTGAGTCATGATGACTGCTTAAGTACCAAGTCTTTTTTGAAAAATCCAATCCTTAGACATGTAATTTACATTGCCACACAACTATGTTCTTTACTAGGGAACAAAATTAATGGAAGAGCATTGGCTTAGTTTATTCATGAACTGCAATTTATTTAACTTTATAATGCACAAAATGTAAAATAACAAAAAAGAGAAAAATAAATGAAAATTGAAAAATATAAAATAACGATAGAGAAAAAGTTAAGAGAACTCCCTCATTTCATTCGGAATCATCACTGACTAAGACAGTATCAAAGGGCCATCTATCGTACCAACCATACTTATCTAGGAAGTAATCATATTTTTTCCCAAAAAAATTGTCCAACATTTGAATTGGGAAAGAAAACCGAAAATGATCTTATTTGGTGGCCTTGTTTAACTTCTTGTAATCTATGGAAATCATCCAACTTGTGACTCGAATATTTGCAATAATCCACCCAGAACCCTTTTTGTGTCTTTCCAATACCACAAGTGACTCATCTTCTTGATTCCTGGTGAACTCAACTAAAATTATGCCAGGTAAAGTTGAAAATAAACCTAAATAATCATATTTATTCACGAGATGATAGCTCTAATGATTTGAGTGGATCTTCTTGAGTGAATCCCTTCGAATTAGCTTCTAACAAAGCCCAGTGTCCCTTGTCTTAATCATCAATCGGCAGATCCACTGGTAGAATACGTTTTAATGGGTCGTGTAGTTGAGTTCCAATTCTGTAGGAGCCAGTGATACTATCTTGGAAATAGAAGAGCAATCTTTGACTACATCTGCGGATTTAATAGCATTGAAGTATTTAGAAGTGACCTTGTCGTCCAAAATTTCTTTAAATTGAGTATCCTACTACTACTTGAGCCTTTTTGGGTAAGGAGGTGGTGGAACCTTGGCTTGAACTGAACAGTCCTTCCGAGGTAATGTTTCTTCATATGAAAAAGGTGTTAGTTTATCAAAATTAACTAGTTTATGGTTTAACTTATCATATTTTCAGGATTTGGCTTCTAAGGAACAAGAGTTTCAATTCTTAGTTGAACTTTCTCCTTATCAGTAGACCCATCTTTGACCTCATCTACCTTAGGCTCTAATGTCTTCTTATTCCGTAAAGTGGTAGCTTTGCTATATTCTTTGGTCGAAACTCTTAGATTTTTTATATTCCTAAGCAAAGCCCCTAACATTTATTCTGGAGTTTAGTGGCTAGTTGACCCACTTGATTCTCCAAATTCCTCAACGTTACTTCTTGGCCTTGGATCAGTGCATCATTCTTCACCATGTATGCTTTCAAAAAGTTCTCCAAATAATTGGAAGACTTAGTTTGCGGTGGTTTATGAACTTGCTGAGTGAACTTTGGTGGTTGATTCAGTTTAGTTTGCACGTAAATGTTGTTAAGATCAGCTCATTGGTTACTTCATGAAAGATTTGGATGGTTTTTCCATGAGGGGTAATAGAAGTTGGACTATGGTCCTAGCTTAATGCTATTCTGATTTTGATTTCCTATATAATAAAAGGACTCTGGGTTTGATGGATAATTTTCACACAAGTGTCCATCTCCATAGTATACACATGAAATGTTTTCACATTAACTTGGTGGCTGGGCTACAACATTATTAAGATTGTTAGTAGTAAAATTCTTAAGCATTGAGGATATAGAAGACACTTGAGCTTCAAGCGAAGTGAGAGTATAAACTTCATGTACTCCTTCTACTCGTCTTCTAGAGGCTACTCGGTTGGTTGGCCATTGATAGTTATTGTTGACAATTCTTTCAATAAACTGATAAGCCTCATTGTAAGACTTAGAAAGAAGGGTTCCATTTGCTGAAGCCTTCACCATCATTCGAGTATGAATGTTGAAACCAATATAGAAAGTCTCCATTTGAACACAATAAGGAATGTCATGATGAAGGCACTTTCATAATAACTCATTAAACCTCTCTCATGTCTCATATAGAGATTCTTCATAAATGTAACGACCCAAAATCTGACCTAGAAGTTTAGACCAAATCTCAGAGGTTACATTGATCACCAAAGTGATCTAAAACAATTTTACAAACAAGTTGTTAAAATCTTATACGAACACAATTATTAAAATTGAACTAAACTGTTTAGCCCTTTTAGGATTCAAAATATAGAATTCAAGTCACGTCGAAGCCATTCAGAAGTAAAGTTTCAAGTTTCTAGAATTCAAAACAAACTATTTACGAAAATCTAAAATTTGATTGTACCACAGTCTTTATAGATGTTTACAGTCTTGAACAGTTCACAAATTTAAAAAGTCCGAAAAGTCATTTTATTAGTCTCTGTAAATCATATCACTCCGAGACCTCCAACATGCCAAGTCCAACTGCAGAAAATGAGGGTACCCGTAAAGGGATAAACTAAATGGGTGAGCTACACGACTCAGTGTGAGTTCGAAAACGACAAAAAAACGAACACCAAAAAGTCATAATAACAAAATCTCAATGGCAATTCGATATACGAATAGTCTTCACAAACAAATCAAATGTATCAGTACTAAAACACCTTGATTTGTAAACAGCCAGTCTCATAATCAGACAGACAGATAGAATGCAAAAATGAATGCAACAAGTAATAAAAATACCCACCCGTCCAGCCAAAACACCTTTCTGTTCCCCGATCACACCTCAAAAGGGCTGTTTAAGCTCATCCAACCAAATACACCACATAGGACCTCAAAAGGCCCATCCAGGCCTACGCACCATGTATGTGGACTAAGCCACTCAGATAATAATACGTAGCAAAGCTGGCGTATATGCAGTACAGTGTATTGCGGTAAACCGATGTAACGATAAGTTGCAGTTAAACTGCCAAATCAGAATCAATCTTCCTTCTCTTCACAACCTAAACCAAAAAGATTAATGCAAATGCAAAATGCACACCATTCGTAGACAGACTTAGAGAAACAAAATAAAAAATCAGAAATGCATACATTCAAATGCCCGAAATCAGAATAAGATATAACATAACATTAATTAACACTCAATTGAATCGCTTAATTAGAGCTATGATTGCAAATAACGCACAAGTCCAGGCCGAAACAAAGTCCTAACCACCCTTACTAAGACCTAGCCAAGGGTCGAAAAACACAAAATCATAATCAGAACAAAAACAAACACAGTACAAAAATTGACGAAATAGGGCCACACGGCAGTGTGTCCCAGCCATGTGGAAGTGCCTAGGTCGTGCGGGGGTCTGCATGCTCATGTGAAGGCCACATACACCAGTGTGAGCAGCCCGTGTAACTCACTGTCCAAAAGTGCTAAAATTAAGTGCAGAGTAGACACAGCCGTATGGAAATCACACACACCTATTTGAAAATCGAAAAAATCCCCAAATTGTACCCATACGACCGTGTGGCATGAAAAATCGCCCAAAAACCCTAATTCTCAATTTCACACGTTCGTGTGGATCGCCTATGTGCTCACCTGTGTGGTCACGAAACCACACCAAAACAAGCTAAAAAATCGTGGTTTGACATCAAAACGGCCCCCAACACTTGGTAACTTAGAACTATACCACAATTTACAGAATAGCATGCAATCCAATACCCAATATCAACAATTTCAAGAACATACAAGAAGTTTCCAAATTCCATAGAATCCAATAGCAATTCGATACCGAAATTGAATAGTTTCAGAACACACATCTTAGAATGCGATAACAAGCACCAAGAACTACTCGATTCACTCTAGTAAACCATTTGGAAACCTGAATTTTACATGCAACTAAACTATTAGAATTCAATCCAGCAACGTAAACGAAATCAAAGCAATTCTTCCTTTAATTCCAAAGACAATACTTACCTAATTTCGCACCCAATCAAACGTAACGCACAAGGACAATCAGCCAACAAGGTCAACACTAAAACCCAAAATTCATTTAGAGAACAAAAATACGACTGTAATTAATTCTCCAACAATGAAAGAGAGAAAGGTAAAAGAACTAAAAAGAATAACAAGAACGTGGAAAAAGAGACGAAACAAAAAAAGGGGAAAGAGAACGTGCAAAAGAATTTTAGAAACAACTTTTTTTTCCAAAAATAAAAATACAATAAAATAAATAACATATATATAACTTAAAAAAAACTCAAATAAAATTAATTCCTTAAACATACATGAGGATTTGAACTCAAAACCCAGAGGTAAACTAACACACATCCAACCACCGAACCAACAAGCTCATTTTGACATGAAAATACGAAAATCAACCCAATTGCTCAACCTACTCACTGAACCTAAACACAAATCTCAAAACTTCTAACCCCAAAATTTAGGGTGTTACAATGAAATTGTTGAAATGAAGTGATTTCATTTCGGAGCTAGGCAGTCAGAGATGGAGGAAAGTATTTCATTAAGAAATGTGCAACCAACTCTTGCCATGTAGTTACGGAATAGGACGATAGGAAGTTCAACCACGCTCATGCTCTATCTCTTAAGGAGTTTGAAAATAATCTTAGTCTCAATGCATTCTGGGTCACCCCGACTAATTTGAACGAGTCACTCACTTCCATGAATAGCCAAAGATAAAGATACGGATCCTCAGTAGACATCCCACTAAATTGGCTCATTATGTGAATCATTTGGAACATCATAGGCTTTAGTTCAAATTGTGGAGCCTCAATTTTGGGTCTCATACCCTGATTGAGTTCATTGAAGAGAGGAATGGCATATTGTCGAATGCCACAGATTCTGTCATCGGCAACAATGATTAAATTGCGATCGTTATAAGCAAGTGCTCTTTCTTGAACATGTTATAGAGAATCCATGATTACCTAAATAATAACGAAAACTATTATAGTAAAAAAATAAAAGAAAAGAAAATTGAACCAAACTACAAGATAATAAAAAAAATCACAAAATAATTAATAAAGTTAAAAACAAAATAAATGAAATTGCAAAGAATAATTTCAAAAAAAAAATGATTAAGGCAACAGTCCCTAGAAATGACACCAAAAACTTCTAACGCGTAGGTTTATGCAATTGTACATAGTCGTTATCAAGTAATAAGTAAGTATAAGAGTTATCGTCTCTATAGGGACTATATTTGTTAGTCAAATAATTGCAAAATTATGAATTTACAAGTTGGTAAAAAAACACAATAATTTGGGGTGATAAATGTTAAGATTAAATTAATTAACTAAATGCAAATGAGATGAAATATGCAAGCTGATAGTTTAGCATCAATTTCACAAGTTTAACAACAATAATATGAAAAAGCTAGAATAATTACAACATTTGACTCAATTCATTTTTCATCATGCTTAACAATGTTTCGAGAAAATTTCATGGCAACTCGATCATTCATTAACTTGGAATTTGATATAAGTTCTTTCAAAATCTTATACTTAGAAAAACATGTATATTTTTATGTCTATATTTAACTAAGAATTCCTTAGAATTTATGTGAAGTAACGCTGACAAGTTAGGTTTGAAACAATTTAATCACATAAACCTAAAAGTTATGCAAGGTAATAGAGCTCTTTCAAGTTATTACGAACCTTTAATTTAATCGGGTTAGGATCTAAATTAAGCATGCACCTTCCAATTATTGCGTCCATTAATCACCATCTATTTAGGATCAATCAACTAATTTTAATGCATCCAAACATATTTTAATACATGAAATACATAAATGATTTTAATTAGAAACATGAACGACTGAGGCACAAAAAATCAAAAACTTGAATCAAAATGAACTTTATCAAATTAATGCAATCATTCTAGCCAAAACAAAATTAAGTCATCATTGTGAATGGAAAAAAAATCAAAACAATTTGCAAACATCTTGAATAACTACGAACAAAATTAAAGAATAGGAAAGAAGAAACTTTTTGAATTTTTCTATTGTTTTGCACTTTATAGGCTAACCTATAAATACTATATCACACCAGTCTTTCCTATTTCACTATGTTTTTACAAAATCTACAATGATGTATCTACTTAACCCTCAAAATGTATGGTCAGGCATTTATAGTCATGCATTTCAAGAAAAATAAAAAGGACAAATACAAATTAATGTTTTTGGATCGAGTTTTGCATGGAGGTTTATCAAGAAGTGTTTTTTTGGCTTAAATATAGGTACTAAGGATGAAAAGATGGGGTTAACTTTTTGTCTCTGGGTGTATACCAAACAATGCCTTAGGTCATCCCTAGGTATCTCAATATTTACAAATTTAATTAACCAAACAATAAAAAATTCAACAATCTATCATACATACTAGCATGCTCGTTTCCCTATATTCTCTATATCATTTGGTACATTCAATTGCTCAATGCCTATTTACAGTGTAATATACAGAACTGACCAGTCTTAATAATTAAAAATTAAAAATCATCTACTATCATGCCCAAATTTATAGTGAATACAATCAACCTATATGCATGCTCCTAACCAATTACTTGAATTTCTAAAAGCTCAAGCACACAATTGACAATAAAAATTAAAAGAAAAACATAAAATTGAAACAAATTTTCTATGTTACCTCTTACACTTTAGATAACACATTATCCTCAATGTGTAGCCATGAAAAGATAAGGAAAGAGGTTACTTGATTGATCGTGGTAGTTTCGTAAGCTATTGGTGGGTGTTTCTTCCTTTGAACATTGTAAATTCTAAATTGTTATGTTTCTTTTGTGTGGAGTTCCTTCACAGGAAACTTTAAAATAGAAAAATAAATAACAATCTACTGTTAATTTTACTTCTAAAATAACAAATAAACATTATCCCAAAATTAATTATAGCCTTAAAATAATAAAATTTAAAATTTTAGCTTAATCCTCTTCCTCTTCCTCAGAAGCTATCTCTTCCTTTTCAGTCTAGTCTCCTTTTTCCTTTTCACTATCACCTCCTTCTTCACTTTATTTCTCCTCTTCTCCATGATGAATTTGCATTGGACCAAACATATCTGGTAGATAATTAGGAAGTCTCATGTTGTTCTACCGTGTGAATTCTTGAAGGACTGAGCCTGTTTCTTGCATCTATCGTATCATTCCGTCTATTTTTACTTCACTACTCTCACCCATTTTTCTTTGAGGTGTCATCTTTGCTTTTCTTTTGAGTGAGGCAGGGGAGTCCATCTTTTCCTTTCTCCTTTGGTTCCAATTGATAATCTGCTTTCAGTTGAGTTCTACGTACTGAATGTACATCAAATTATTGATTAAACTCCTTGTTGGGTGCAAGAATTGCTTATTCTCTTCCATTGGAACATCTGCGCTTTTACAAAATTTCACAAGATGGGAAAGAAAATCTCAACCTTTTGCCACTGACGCAATGCTTTATAAAGAAAATCTCAACCTTCTGCCACTGACGCAATGCTTCATACTCTAATAAATCTATTATCCTATGCATGTTTTTTTTCTATAAAATGCCACATAATAAAATATCTCAGAATTTATTGACATTAGAAACGTTAAAAGCGGGTGTAATTCGAATGCAAATAAATTTTATCCACATTTTGGCTATTGGGAACATTATAGCTTGATTGAAATTAGTCGATAGTCTGGTTGGGGTCAGAGGTTTCATTCTTTCTGTTTTTAGTTAAATATTTTATGACGCTTTCCATATCAATGTCTTTAAATTCTGTTAAATCAATATTCTGTAAGTAACTAGATTCATAATATAGAGCATTATAATATTTGCAACTCTTTTATGGGGAGAATGACACATTCTTGCCCCTTATTGTTACTGTTTTCCACATAACACTATGTGGTCTCTGAGTTTTCTCGTCCTTGAGAGCGACATAAAATTCTTACAATAGAGAAATAACAATATTTTCTTTCGGGATTGTGCAAAAACGCTCCCATCTATGATACCATACTAAATACCAAATTTCATTAAAAAGAACCATCGATGGTTTGAATCTCCTTTCTTGGATAAAGGTTTTACCTTTGAGTTCAAAGAAATATTTTTCAGCATTTTTATTTTGAAACTTTAGAGGATCCAAAATCGTCATTGGTTCTTGTTCATTCATTTTTCTAAATTTCCTAGGTGGCAAGTTTGATATAATCCTATGCTAAAACTTAACAAGATATCAAGGAACAGTAAAAAAGAATTTTAGAACCCTTAACTTCGAGTGAAGGTGCCTTGGATTCCTCATAGAGATGCCGTCTTGTGAATGCTTTCTCTTGGTTCCTACACTTATTAAAAAGGAGTTGGTTTCAATTGAAAAAGGGGTTTTAAGGTTTAAGAATTTAAAGTTTTTGAAAGAGTTAGAGAGGGCTTTAGAGTTTAAAGAAGATTAATAATATGCTTTAGGGTTGAAACAAGGGTTTTATTAATGTTAAAAATGGATTAAAACAAGTTTGAGACCGATGGTTTATGTGATCGAGTTCGGTCGACCTTGTAGAAAATTGCAGCAATGTCGTAACATAGAGGTTTCGTGTCACGACACCCTTGGCAAGATACTGATGTCGTGAAGTCGAGGTTCAATGTCGTGACACACTCTAAAAATTTTGACCTTGGGGAATCTATCTTCTATGTCATGACATTGTGATGGTTTTCTCGAGTCCCTTGATTTTTGAGGTGGTGTTGCGACACTAACTCTGTTTTAACCCAAATTTCCAATTTTCAAAGTGTCTTGGGTTTTGTTTATTAAAAAATGTAATAGTAGTTAAGGTCTAAACTAATTGGTTTGTTAAAAATACAATATTATACATAAAATTAAAATTTAATCTTAAATTATTAAGTGTTGCTGCTAGATTCATCCGTCAACTCAATTAATGTATCTAGGGATGCTTCTTCAGTTCAATCAGTGTTCGTCCAGCGTCCATCGTGCCATTCCACTTTCCTTCGCTTATCTCACTCTCAAAACTTGTTTGCCTAACCTGCACTAATCATATAGAATGCTTTCCCTACCTCGAGGTAGTTAGGTTTTAGAAAAGTTAGTTCATAACACGGCTTTCCTAGCTTTTCCCTATTTTCCTCAATCTGTTGGTCACCACATTTAAATATTTCTATCTCACCATTCATCTTCATTGTTAATTCATTATTTTCTAAGTTAATAGTGGAACCTAATGTCGCTAAGAATGGTCTACCTAGCAGAATGGGTATTTCACGGTTTCCTTCAAAGTCTAAGATTTCAAAGTCCATTGGGATGATAAAGCTCCTCACTTTGACTAATACATCTTTAAATACTCCTTTAGGTTGTACTGAAGACCTATTGGTTAATTGTAGTGAGATTTTTGTATTTTTAAGATCCTTTAATCTAAGCTTTTCATAAATAGATAGGGGCATTAAATTAATGTTGGTTCCTAAATTACATAAAGCCTTACTAAAATGGATGTCCCTTATTTCTATAGGTATCGTAAAACTCCCCGGGTCTTTTAGTTTTGGGGTAATGTGTTTTGAAATAATCACACTACATGAGGTGCTTATGTTAACTTACTGTCCTATTTTTACTTTCCTACACCTAGACGTGATTTCTTTTAAATATTTGGCGTACTTAGGAACTTTTTCAATCAGATCAATTAAAGGAAAGTTAACATTAAGGGATTTAAATGAGTTGAGAAAACTTTCAAATTCATCCTCATACTTTCTTTGATTTTATTCCAACCGTAAAGGGAATGGTATCCTTTTCATTGCAAGTTCTTCTATGGATTTATCTTTTGGCTCAACTACCGATTTGGCTACCTCTTTCGATTCTAGTTTAATATCAACTCCTTTAAAGTTTTCTAAAAAAAATTTGGAATCCTCTTCATTTTCCTTTTAAGGGAGCTTTTTCGTGCTCCTTTACGTGCCTTCATGTGCTCCTTCCTCTCTGTAACAGCCTATTTTGGGGTCAAATTGAAACAGTGGTTTTGGGACCAAAAATTCGAAGTAGAAATATTTATTTTATTATTTCTTTAAGGTCTATAGCATGATAGAATAATTGTGTAAAAATTTCGTTTAGGAATTTTATCGATTGAGTGCTTAATTTGTCTAGAAGGACTAAATTGCAATAGGTGAAAAAATTGAGTTATATAGGCTAAAGGTAGTAAGTTGTTATGAAATTCTAAATTAGATGTCCTTAAATGGTAATTAGACCATTATACTTTAAAATCGACAAAAATAGACATGGTTAGGGAAAATTTTCAAAGTTTAAATGAAGGGCATTTTGGTAATCTAGTAAATAAAGACAAAATTAACTAATAAAAGATGTTCATCTTCATCAAATTAGTCCCTTAGCTGAAAACTTGAGGAAGAAGACATAGCTAGGGTTTTGGCCACTTTCAAGCTCGATTGTAAGTCTGTTCTTCTCTCGTTTTTAAGATTTTTATATTTTTGAGATCGTTGTAACTTGATTTAGCTATTTCAAGGACTAATTTGAAAGAAAACTAAAGTCTAAAATTTGACCCTATAACACCCCTTACCCATGTCCGACGCTAGAACAGGGTATGGGGCATTACCGGACTTAATCATTCACAAACATGTAAAAATCGGGCTACAATTTTTTTCGTATCAAAACTTTTCATACACATGCATAATGTCCCATACACGGGCCTACGAAGCCTTAAACATGCATTGAAAGTAGTTAGGGACTAAACCGAGAACCTTAGAAATTTTTGTGAAAACTTAGAAAATTTTTCCATGACACAAAGTCACACGCCCGTGTGGACACAGGGACACGCCCGTGTGCCTTCGACACGCTTGTGTCCCCAGGTCGTGTAACTCTCTGACTATGACATTAGTGAATAATTTGGACCACACGGCCAAGCCACACGCCCGTGTGCTAAGGCCGTGTCCCCCACACAGTTGAGACACATGACAGTGTCTCACCCCGTGTGGCCAACACTGAGGCTATTTTCCAAGCCTTTAAGTTACCCTTAATCCTTTACATCTTTATTTCTACATTACACATTTAATTCATGGCCATGACCATTTAGATTGGTCATAAAACATTCATCATGCACATATTTCATAACACCAACCATAATCACATCACAAGCATTAGAACATAGCATAAATAGATAGGTTCACAAATCATAATCAATATGAGACACCCTTCATGGCCATATACAAATAACTCAATATAGGCCAATACATTTGGCTAGTCATGTTAACACATATCATAAAAAAAACCAAGTCCCTACACATGCCACTCACTTGAAGGCGCTTAGTATATATATATCAATATTCCAAGGTGATGGTTTGATAGTGTCGACCTCCAACCCCGAGCTAACCTATCAACACTAAAGAAAAGAAAAGGCAGAGAGTAAGCTTTATAGCTTAGTAAGACCGTATGAAATTAATAAGCAATTTATCAACTTGCTTCTCAAGGTAATACCACAATATTTGCGCTTTTGCTTATGTTCAAGTCAAGCTGTTTTTTCAAGCTGCAGTCACTAAATTCGAGCTACGAAACTCCAAATTAAGATCCAATAATTTTCCCTGAAACTAGACTCACATATCTTTTTACCATAAAATTTTTAGAATTTTTGGTCTAGCTAATAAGTATTGTTTATTCCAATAAGTAAAGTTTATTCTTTAAAATTACCCCTGTTTCGCTGTCCGACAGTTTTGACCTCTGTTCGCTAAAAATAAATTATCTCCTCATACGAAATTCAGATGATGTTGTTGGAAAATTTGGACATCACATATATAATAAGGATAATTACATGTTATTATTTACTATCATGATAAGTTAGCCCAAATTAGAAGTGATCTAATTTGGTTAGAATTTTATTGGGCTTTTAATTATTAAATAAAGTATGGGTCAAATATGTGTAGATATTCTTCTAATCAAATTCTAATTAATGATTGGCTAATTAGAATTTGATTAGAACTAATATACTAAGGTTATAAATATTAGGGTTATGGTCCCCAAATTACATACAAGATATCTTTTTCTAATATCCCATCATTAGGAAAGAGAGAGCAGATATTCTCTGAATTTCTTTTGTGCTAATTTGGAAGATCAAATCCCCAAGATCCAGAAAGTTTCAAGAATCCATGGATTCAGGTACGCTTCCGCGTCAAGTTTTGTTCTTGATTTATTTTTAGTGATTTGACATGACAGATCTTGGTTTATTAAGTTGTATTTTAGATTTATTTTATAAATCTAACAAGTGGCATCCGAGCCTCGTCATATCGAATCATTGGGAATTGATTCGGGTTCTTCATTTAAATAATTTATTCATAAAATTTCATGGGTCTTATATTTTAGATATATATGTTGTTTTTTGAAGATTTATATTAAATTTTTTTATTATCTTGAATTCATATTAAAAAAAAATATTGGGTGATTTTCGAAATAATAGATTCAATAATAAAGTTTAAAATATTTGTGTAATATTATTTGAACCTACGTTTTTAAGCTTTATTTGAAACTATTGCGATTCAGTTACTGTATATTTGCAAGGCATGTGATTATCATTATTTTGATCCTCTATGACATTTAAAAAAATATATAAATGTATATATAGAAATTGATTCATACATATGTTGTAACACCCCGAACCCGAAACCGACACCGGAGTCGAACACGAGGTGTTAACTGACTTTAACCCCTTATAAAATTTATTTTCCAGACACTGCCCAATCTGTGTACTAGTCGTTTTAAAAATCATATCTTGAGTTTCGTAACTCAAAAATCAGTTTAGTAATTTTTCCCAGAAACTAGACTCACGTGCCCATCTATGTATTTTTTTGTAGAATTTTTGGTCGGGCCAATTAGTACAGTTTATTAGTCAAAGTCTCCCATGTTGTAGGGGTCGACTACACTGACCTTTGCCCATTACGACTTGGATATCTCCCTGCACAGGGCTTCAATACTGATGCGGTTTGTTTCTATGAAAACTAGACTCAGAGAGGAATCTGTACATATATGGTACGACCCCTAATTATCTCTGGTTAATTTATAATGAATTTCCAAATTCGGAGTAGGGAATCCAGAAACCGTTCTGGCCCTGTCCCACAAAAATCTGATTATCTCTTAATATACTGCCCATATGATCTTTTCGTTACTTCCTCATGAAAACAGACTCATCGAGCTTCGATTACATAATTTATTCATCAATTAATTCCACTCCTACTATTTTTAGTGATTTTTCAATCTCATGACACTGCTGCTGCCAGCATCTGTTACGAAAGTAACTAGGTCCATTTCATGCCTACCCTTGATCCAACTCAATCGAACATTCGTGCCATTTTCGCATGGCTTAAAGTTTACATGCCAAAGTTCAAACACAACGTAATAGCTTATACATGCCAAAATGTTCTTCTAAGCCAACTAAGAAGAAAGTACCAAAACTTGCTATCCGGTGTGATGACTTCGATGACGACCTGACCCCGCAAAAATAGATGAGTCCAAGCAACCTATAATGGGTGACAAGGAAACACCGAGTGAGTTTATAACTCAGTAAGTCATAAGCAATGCACTACCATCCATCAATAACATTATCACAAGAGGAAACAAAATGGAACGAGACAATTTACTCCATCCATACCGAACCATACCATAGTTCCTCCAACCTATCGATTCAATTTCATATCAATTCATGCATTCACATTCCATATACTCATCAATAGGACATTGAAGCATTTTCATAAATCAATTTATTTTCGTTACAATCAACGACTAAACGGCCTTTCACCCATCCTACGATAAATTTTATGTACGTGACTTCAAGTATATTTGTCACATAGGTTCAAACTTACCGAGCTCAACACCAAGTATAAGCATAGCACCTATTAGCCATGTACTCAAGACACTTACCCGATCCGCTGTCCGCGATCGACTCAATAGTGTCGCACACATAGTGTCCATAATGATTCACGAATGTATATTGAGTCCGCACACTCAGTGCTATATAATCAACTCGCACACTTAGTGCTACGTAATCAAATCGCACACTTAGTGCTACATAGTCAAACTCGCACACTTAGTGCCGCATGGTCAATTCGCACACTTAGTGCATCATATTCATTTCGCACACTTAGTGCAACATAGTCAAATCGCACACTTAGTGCTGTACAATTTAATCCCGCGCACTTAGCGCCAAATCTCATGGTCATAAATGGTTATACCCGCACGTTTAGTGCCGAGATCAACAACTCAGTACATCTTACCTCTTTTCTTTTCATTCAACAATTTCATCATCACATACGTACATGCATATATATATATATATGTATATTTATTCATTCCATTCAGCATCAATACATAAACATTATGACCATTTGAAATAATACCAACTACATGCTTAATGACTTACCTCGTGTTGGGTAAGACGGTTCCAACTCGGCTACTCAGTGATCTTTTCTTTGCCTTTGCTTGATTCTCCTCCTTTAGCTCCTTGAGCTTAATCAATAATTCACTAGTTTAACCATCTTGTTAAACATTCATAATTCAATTACACATGCATATGTATGTCTGTATATTCGGCAACCATCCACACTAATTACCCATTTAGTCGATTACACACATAATTAAAGGTAACATCACGAATGGCATACTTATGTATATATATGTATATATATACTTCGGAATGGGCATCACAATTAGATTTAACACCACCTTCATACTCAATTAGATGGCCGAATGCATGTGTATATGCACAATGTCAACTATAACATCATGTAGATCCACATATACTACATTTCTTATGTTCCACATCTTAATGCCCATTATACATAATCAAATTTAACATCATCTATATATTCACTCATATGGCCGAATATACATACCCCCATATAATATCATTTTCATTCCATTTAACACTTAATTCATCATAAATTTCCCCCTTTGCTCTCTTTTTTTTTTCTTCATGGCCGAATGCTCCTTCTACTCCTTTTACCTTCACAAAGCATGAATTTCATCATCCAACTTACAAGCTTACAATCTCATGAAGTTTAACCTCATGGTACCTATCAAACTCTCACTCATTAGCTTCTATCATAAACCTCCAACAACACCCAATAAACATATACTTTGGGGGTCTATGGTAGAACCAAGAAAGGAACTCATAGATATCAAGATGTGAGCAACTACCATTATTCATCTAAGTTTAGCATGAAACACAATCATCACCCTTATTAATCTTTTATAGCCGAAAACCATACTCACCCCCAAAATCGAAATTTCAACATGGTTTACAAAAATCACTTGATAACTCACTCAATATCAACTAAAATTTCAAAAGCTAGTACAAACTTCCTTACCTTAATAGTGACCTAAGATGACCGATTGCTTCACTCCCTTCTTCTTCCTTTCAATTCGGCCAAGAAGAACCAAAGAACACAACTTGTTTTTCTTTCTTCCTTAGAACATTCGGCCAAGGGGAAATGAAGAAAGATGGACACTTTTTTTTTTTGTTTTTCCTTCTTACTTTCACGGCAATGGAGAGGGGAAGAAACAATTACACACATCCTTTCCTTTTTCCATTTCTTTATTCCCCATACTTCTTATTATATTTTATCCTACATACCTCACTAGGCCAACATGTTCCCAACATGTTTCCACCCATAGCATGGCCGGCCACTACATATTAGGGAGGGGGAATTTGACATGCAAGTCCCCTTTTTCTTCCACATGCACTAATAGGTCCTCATGCATTGACCTATCACATTTTAAAATTTTCTCATATAAGTCCTATTGACTTAATTCACATGCAATCGACTAAATCGAAGCTTGAAATTTTCACACATTCATAGTTACATATTCTAGACAATAAATATCACATTCAAACATTTCGGTGACTCGGTTTAACGGTCCCGAAACCACTTCCCGACTAGGGTCAATTTTGGGCTGTCACAACTCTCCCCCACTTAAGAAATTTTCGTCCCCGAAATCTTACCGGTAAATAGGTTTGGGTATCGTTCTTTCATCGAGCTCTCGGTTTCCCAAGTAGCTTCCTCGATCCCGTGTTTGAGCCATAACATCTTTACTAACGGAACCTTTTTGTTTCGCAACCCCTTCACTTCACGAGCTAGGATACGCATCGGCTCTTCTTCATAACTCATATCAGCCTGAATTTCAACCTCCGACGGACTAATTATGTGCGAAGGATCAGATCTATAGCGCCGAAGCATCGAAACATGAAAGACGTCGTGAATCTTTTCAAGTTTAGGGGGCAAAATCAATCTATATGCAACCGGCCCCACTCGTTCGAAAATTTCGTACGGCCCAATGAATCTCGGGCTCAACTTGCCTTTACGGCCAAATCTGAGTACCTTCTTCCAAGGTGACACTTTAAGAAACACTTTATCTCCCACCTGATATTCAATGTCTTTTCGTTTCAAATCCGCATACGATTTCTGATGATCTGTGGCTGCTTTCAGACTTTCACGGATTACCTTTACTTTCTGTTCGGCATCTTTAATCAAATCAACTCCGAAAATTTTACTTTCACCGAGCTCGGTCCAAAACAATGGTGTACGGCATTTATGACCATACAAAGCCTCGTAAGGTGCCATCTTAATACTTGATTGAAAACTATTGTTGTAAGCGAATTCAATCAAAGGTAAATACCGTTCCCATGAACCACTAAACTCGAGGATGCAACATCTCAGCATATCCTCAAGTATCTGAATTATCCGCTCGGATTGACCATCGGTTTGTGGATGAAAAGCAGTGCTAAAATGCAGCTTGGTACCCAAAGCTTCTTGCAATTTCTTCCAAAATCGTCAGGTGAATCTCGGATCTCTATCCGACACGATAGAAATAGGCACCCCGTGTAATCTCACAATCTGAGAAACATACAATTCGGCTAGTTTATCCAATGAAAAATCCGTACGCACGGGGATAAAGTGAGCCGACTTAGTCAGTCTATCAACAACAACCCAAATCGCATCCTTCTTACTTGCTGACAATGGCAGTCCGGACACAAAGTCCATTGTGACTCGATCCCATTTCCACTCGGTATCGGCTGAAGTAATCCTGAAGGCACTTGATGTTCCGCTTTCACTTGTTGACATATTAAACATCTCGAAACAAAGTCGGAGATGTCTTGTTTCATACCATGCCACCAAAACCGACGTTTCAAGTTGTTGTACATTTTCGTACTCCCCGGGTGAATTGACATTCGGCTACAATGGGCTTCGTTCAGAATCATCGAAATGAGTTCCGAATTCCTTGGAACACACAAACGACTTCTAAACCTCAAACAACCGTCATCATCAATCTGAAACTCCGATTCCTTGTTCGGAACACACTCAGATCGTTTTGCAACCAATTCATCATCGACTTTCTGAGCTTCACGAATTTGATGAGTCAATAATGGTTTGGCTTTTAATTCAGCTACTAACACATTGTCAGGTAGAACAGACAAATGTACATTCATCGCTCGCAAAGCAAACAGTGATTTCCGGCTTAAGGCGTCCGCAACCACATTAGCCTTTCCCGGGTGGTAATCAATGACAAGCTCGTAATCTTTCAACAACTCAAGCCAACGTCTTTGTCGTAGATTCAAGTCTCGTTGAGTCATCAAATATTTGAGACTTTTGTGATCCGAAAACACATGGCACTTCTCACCAAACAAATAATGTCGCCATATTTTCAATGCAAAGTTCGAGATCATGGGTCGGATAATTTCTCTCGTGTGGCTTCAATTGTCTCGACGCATAGGCCACAACTCGACCTTTTTGCATCAATACGCAACCCAACCCAAGTAGGGATGCGTCACTATAAATGACAAACTCTTTACCCGATTCGGGTTGCACCAAAATTGGAGCTTCAGTCAAATGAGTTTTCAGTTGATCGAAGCTTTTCTGACATTTCTCCGTTCATTCGAACTTAACATCCTTCTGAAGTAGCTTCGTCATTGGTGTGGCTATCATTGAGAAACCTTTGACAAATCGTCGGTAATAACCGGCGAGCCCTAGAAAGCTCCGGACTTCGGTAACATTTCTCGGAGGCTTCCAGTTAAGTATGGCTGAAATTTTGCTCGGGTCAACTCGAATACCCGATGCGGATACCACATGACCCAAGAAGCTAACCTCTCTTAACCAGAACTCACACTTACTGAACTTAGCATATAACTGCTTATCCCGCAAAATTTGCAACACTAGCCTCAGATGCTCAGCATGTTCGGTCTCATCTCTTGAATAGACCAAGATGTCATCAATAAACACAACTACGAACCGATCCAAATACAGCCTGAAGATCCGATTCATCAAATCCATAAATACCGCAGGGGCATTAGTGAGCCCAAACGGCATCACTAAGAACTCGTAGTGACCGTACCTCGTTCTGAAAGCAGTTTTGGGTACGTCCGAATCTCGAATCCGCAACTGATAATAACCCGATCTCAAATCTATCTTTGAAAACACCGATGCTCCCTTTAATTGATTGAACAGATCATCAATACGCGGTAACGGATACTTATTCTTTATCGTCACTTTATTCAGTTGACGATAGTCAATGCACAACCTCATGGTTCCGTCCTTCTTTTTCACGAACAATACTGGTGCACCCCAAGGTGAGAAACTCGGTCGAGCGAAACCTCTATCCGTCAATTCTTGCAACTGAGCTTTCAACTCTTTTAACTCGGTTAGTGCCATACGATAAGGAGCGATCAAAATTGGCGTAGTTCCAGGTACAAGCTCAATACCAAACTCTACCTCCCGAACAGGTGGCAAACCCGGTAACTCTTCAGGAAGAACATCCGGGTATTCACAAACCACCGGCACCGATTCGGGTTTCTTTTCTAACTCCTTGTCATCAAGTACATACGCGAGGTATGCTTCGCACCCTTTCCTTACATATTTCTGGGCCAACATTGCTGATATTACAGCTGGCAACCCCCTTAAGTTCGCAGACTCAACTCGGATTATTTCGTTATTTGCACATCTCAAATCGATAGTCTTGCTTTTGCAATTCACAACCGCATCAAATCGGCCGGTAGACAGGATTCTCGGATTATTAGAGGGCATCTCTTACACACTTTATCAACAAGTACGCATTGACCCAAAGGGTTTGATGCTCGAATTACGAGCTCAGTAGACTCAACAGGTAGAGTCTTACTGGTTGCTAAGGTTTCGCATACATATGAATGAGTAGAACCAGGGTCAATCAATGCAATCACATTAGTATCAAAGAGAGTGAAGGTACCAGTGATGACGTCGGGGGAGGATGCCTCCTCTCGTGCGCGAATGGCATATGCTCTAGCAGGAGTACGGTTCTCGGCTCGATCGGCCATATCAGAGGCCCCCTCTGACTACCACCCCTGCCTCCTAAAATTCTCGGTGGTCTACCTCTAGATGTCACTCCACTAGGTCTTGCACCTTGAATCTTATTCTTCTCATCCAGCTCCGTGCAATCTCTAATAAAGTGGTCCTTCGAACCGCATCCGTAACAGGCCCTGCTAGTAGACTTGCCCCAACATTCACCTAGGTGTCGTCTTCCACATTGGGGACATTCAGGTTTCTCGTGACGATTATTGCCCACACTAGCTACCGAAGTAGCTCGGGAGCCCATCGATGGTCTTGCCCTGATGGAAATTCCCGCAGTCGCCCTCGACTTATTAATGTCCTCCCTGAACTTCTTTACAGCTGAGAACGGAGCTTTACCCGTCAATCTTTTACGATAATCTCTAGCTTCAAATTCAGCCTTCCTCTTCTCCTTTCCAAGTTCTTCCGCTTTGCAGGCTCGTTCGACTAGTGTTACGAATTATTTTATTTCCAAAATACCCATTAGTAGCTTTAAATCTTCATTCAATCCTTCCTCGAATCTTTTGCACATAGCAACCTCATCAGCTACACACTCCCGGGCATACCTACTGAGTCTTACGAATTCATGTTCGTATTCAGATACAGTCATACGGCCTTGCTTGAGTTCCAAGAACTCCTTACGCTTCTGATCAATGAACCGTTGGCTAATAAATTTCTTTCGGAATTCCGTTTGAAAGTAGTCCCAAGTTACTCGCTCGTTCGGGACTATGGAAATCAAGGTCCTCCACCAATAGTAGGCTGAGTCTCGCAACAAAGATACAGCACATTTTAGACATTCGTCGGGTGTGCATGACAATTCATCGAACACCCGAATGGTGTTATCAAGCCAGAACTCGGCCCTTTCGGCATCATCAGTTACTATGGCCTTGAACTCCTCGGCCCCACGCTTCCTAATCAAGTCTACAGGTGGCTTACTCAGCCTCACAGGATCAGCGACTGATGGCATTACAGGCTCTTGGGGTGGATTATTCAAATTTGGGAATTGTTGGACAGCCGGGTTGGTTCGGGCATATTGCGCGACCCACTCATTCATCATGGTAAAGAAGGCTTGTTTAGCCCCTCACCTTGATTATTCACAGATGACTGAGGTTCAACAGGTGGCGTCCCTTGTGCAGAAGCAGCCGCTACACTCTCAACGTCATCCGCTAGGGTTCTTTCTTCACCGGGGTCCATTTACTAATCAAAACAAAAACATTTCAACCGTCGGAAGTCATCACACATTTAAACATTAACATTCGGCATGTATAGCTAGACTCATACGCGCTATGGTAGTCCTAGAACCGACTAAACCATAGCTCTGATACCAATCAAATGTAACACCCCGAACCCGAAACCGACACCGGAGTCGAACACGAGGTGTTAACTGACTTTAACCCCTTATAAAATTTATTTTCCAGACACTGCCCAATCTGTGTACTAGTCGTTTTAAAAATCATATCTTGAGTTTCGTAACTCAAAAATCAGTTTCGTAATTTTTCCCAGAAACTAGACTCACGTGCCCATCTATGTATTTTTTTGTAGAATTTTTGGTCGGGCCAATTAGTACAGTTTATTAGTCAAAGTCTCCCATGTTGCAGGGGTCGACTACATTGACCTTTGCCCATTACGACTTGGATATCTCCCTGCACAGCTCTTCAATACTGATGCGGTTTGTTTCTATGAAAACTAGACTCAGAGAGGAATCTGTACATATATGGTACGACCCCTAATTATCTCTGGTTAATTTATAATGAATTTCCAAATTCGGAACAGGGAATCCAGAAACCGTTCTGGCCCTGTCCCACAAAAATCTGATTATCTCTTAATATACTGCCCATATGATCTTTTCGTTACTTCCTCATGAAAACAGACTCATCGAGCTTCGATTACATAATTTATTCATCAATTAATTCCACTCCTACTATTTTTAGTGATTTTTCAATCTCATGACACTGCTGCTGCCAGCATCTGTTACGAAAGTAACTAGGTCCATTTCATGCCTACCCTTGATCCAACTCAATCGAACATTCATGCCATTTTCGCATGGCTTAAAGTTTACATGCCAAAGTTCAAACACAACGTAATAGCTTATACATGCCAAAATGTTCTTCTAAGCCAACTAAGAAGAAAGTACCAAAACTTGCTATCCGGTGTGATGACTTCGATGACGACCTGACCCCGCAAAAATAGATGAGTCCAAGCAACCTATAATGGGTGACAAGGAAACACCGAGTGAGTTTATAACTCAGTAAGTCATAAGCAATGCACTACCATCCATCAATAACATTATCACAAGAGGAAACAAAATGGAACGAGACAATTTACTCCATCCATACCGAACCATACCATAGTTCCTCCAACCTATCGATTCAATTTCATATCAATTCATGCATTCACATTCCATATACTCATCAATAGGACATTGAAGCATTTTCATAAATCAATTTATTTTCGTTACAATCAACGACTAAACGGCCTTTCACCCATCCTACGATAAATTTTATGTACGTGACTTCAAGTATATTTGTCACATAGGTTCAAACTTACCGAGCTCAACACCAAGTATAAGCATAGCACCTATTAGCCATGTACTCAAGACACTTACCCGATCCGCTGTCCGCGATCGACTCAATAGTGTCGCACACATAGTGTCCATAATGATTCACGAATGTATATTGAGTCCGCACACTCAGTGCTATATAATCAACTCGCACACTTAGTGCTACGTAATCAAATCGCACACTTAGTACTACATAGTCAAACTCGCACACTTAGTGCCGCATGGTCAATTCGCACACTTAGTGCATCATATTCATTTCGCACACTTAGTGCAACATAGTCAAATCGCACACTTAGTGCTGTACAATTTAATCCCGCGCACTTAGCGCCAAATCTCATGGTCATAAATGGTTATACCCGCACGTTTAGTGCCGAGATCAACAACTCAGTACATCTTACCTCTTTTCTTTTCATTCAACAATTTCATCATCACATACGTACATGCATATATATATATGTATATTTATTCATTCCATTCAGCATCAATACATAAACATTATGACCATTTGAAATAATACCAACTACATGCTTAATGACTTACCTCGTGTTGGGTAAGACGGTTCCAACTCGGCTACTCAGTGATCTTTTCTTTGCCTTTGCTTGATTCTCCTCCTTTAGCTCCTTGAGCTTAATCAATAATTCACTAGTTTAACCATCTTGTTAAACATTCATAATTCAATTACACATGCATATGTATGTCTGTATATTCGGCAACCATCCACACTAATTACCCATTTAGTCGATTACACACATAATTAAAGGTAACATCACGAATGGCATACTTATGTATATATATATGTATATATATACTTTGGAATGGGCATCACAATTAGATTTAACACCACCTTCATACTCAATTAGATGGCCGAATGCATGTGTATATGCACAATGTCAACTATAACATCATGTAGATCCACATATACTACATTTCTTATGTTCCACATCTTAATGCCCATTATACATAAACAAATTTAACATCATCTATATATTCACTCATATGGCCGAATATACATACCCCCATATAATATCATTTTCATTCCATTTAACACTTAATTCATCATAAATTTCCCCCTTTGCTCTCTTTTTTTTTTCTTCATGGCCGAATGCTCCTTCTACTCCTTTTACCTTCACAAAGCATGAATTTCATCATCCAACTTACAAGCTTACAATCTCATGAAGTTTAACCTCATGGTACCTATCAAACTCTCACTCATTAGCTTCTATCATAAACCTCCAACAACACCCAATAAACATATACTTTGGGGGTCTATGGTAGAACCAAGAAAGGAACTCATAGATATCAAGATGTGAGCAACTACCATTATTCATCTAAGTTTAGCATGAAACACAATCATCACCCTTATTAATCTTTTATAGCCGAAAACCATACTCACCCCCAAAATCGAAATTTCAACATGGTTTACAAAAATCACTTGATAACTCACTCAATATCAACTAAAATTTCAAAAGCTAGTACAAACTTCCTTACCTTAATAGTGACCTAAGATGACCGATTGCTTCACTCCCTTCTTCTTCCTTTCAATTCGGCCAAGAAGAACCAAAGAACACAACTTGTTTTTCTTTCTTCCTTAGAACATTCGGCCAAGGGGAAATGAAGAAAGATGGACACTTTTTTTTTTTGTTTTTCCTTCTTACTTTCACGGCAATGGGGAGGGGAAGAAACAATTACACACATCCTTTCCTTTTTCCATTTCTTTATTCCCCATACTTCTTATTATATTTTATCCTACATACCTCACTAGGCCAACATGTTCCCAACATGTTTCCACCCATAGCATGGCCGGCCACTACATATTAGGGAGGGGGAATTTGACATGCAAGTCCCCTTTTTCTTCCACATGCACTAATAGGTCCTCATGCATTGACCTATCACATTTTAAAATTTTCTCATATAAGTCCTATTGACTTAATTCACATGCAATCGACTAAATCGAAGCTTGAAATTTTCACACATTCATAGTTACATATTCTAGACAATAAATATCACATTCAAACATTTCGGTGACTCGGTTTAACGGTCCCGAAACCACTTCCCGACTAGGGTCAATTTTGGGCTGTCACATATGTTTTGTTTATATATATAAATATATAATATATGCATGCTTTGATTGGTTTAATGTATGTGGTTTTTGGAAAATTATATAAATATATATCTTTTAATTTGATTGAAAGATAAAATTAAGGTAAATATTTTGGAACAAATAAATTTAGATTTTGGCTTTTAATTAAGGATGTCTAATATTTTAAATAAATTTGTTGAAACAAAATGCCGCCAAAGTGACCTCTTTTGTGTAGATTAGTTTATTTGAAATATTAAGATGGTTATATGTTTTGTAATTCATGCGTTTATTGATTGACCCAAAGGTAAGTTAATATTTGACAGAATTACAAGGACATCTGTGGTGATAAATGTGTGACAATTATAAGGTATTTTATGTGAGCAATAAGTTAGTCCAAAGATTAATTCATTGCT